>NC_037670.1:92372051-92568465 GCF_003255815.1 Theropithecus gelada
AAAAAAAAAAAAAAAAAAAAAAAAAAAAAAAAAAAAAAAAAAAAGAAGAAGAAGAAGAAAAGTAAAAGATCTTCGCTAGTTAGGCCAATGTTTTTCAAGCCTGAAGTGAAGACAAATCCTTAAATTTTTGCCCATTTTGGGGATTCAGAAATTCATAATCTTAAGCTTCCCTTTTAGTATCTAGTAGGTACAGAGGCAGATTCTATATAATTCTTCAATGGATTGTGAATTGATTCTGTTGGACTGTGAACACAAAATGAAAGTTTAGAAGATTTTTGATAATATAAACATATATAAAATAATAACAGAATTCCAACTTAAGAAGAGTAGTTAGCCACAGTAAGTTTTTGTTGGATTTAATATCATTTTTCCACTGTTTAAGGTTTTCCACTGTTTACAGTGGGCTAAGGCATTGCATACCTATGCTAGGCAAAATAACCAAATGTCGCTATCTCCTTTGCCACTGGGCAGTCTGACACACAGGTAAAAATCTGTCAGTTTATATACTTTGCTTGGAGTAATAAATGGGTTCATACTAAAGAATTTAGGGTGGTTTCTAACAGCATAAGCTTTTCTCTTATTTTGGTTATTCTTGGGAACAGACTACTGATGGGAACGAATTGTAGACACATTGGATTTTCTGTGATAAGTCCCTCTTCAGTCTCACTGTTCTTTTCTTTTGTAACAGTCAGAAAGATGTAACTTAAGATGCTCTTCCTTATTTTACTCAGCATACTTTTCAGACATAGAAAACTATACTCAGCGAAAACAAATCAAGCAAGATTTATTTTCCTTTTAGAAGTTGAAAGTTTGAACAAGTTCTTCATTTTATATCTTGTGTCTACTTCCTGCCTTTCTCTTTCGTGCCCAAGCTAAAGGCAGGTGCGCTGTCTGGAGAAAATGAGAAGAGAAGCCAGAGTTTTTTCCACAATGCTTTGGCTACAATTTAACTATTAAACTCTACATGTCAGGAAGGGAGTCAGAGGATTTGGGAAAGTGAGACTTTATAGTTGGCCCATAAATTCAAGGTAGCATAAAGCATATCTTTTGACACACTGTAAAACAATGAAAAACAGGTGGTATCACACAGGAGGAAGCACCTGAGGCTTGAAGTAAAGGAACACCTGGATTCTGATCCCACTTTCTTCTGCTTATTAGTTGAACAACCTTTGATGAGCTTGTTTCACTTTCTCAAGTCTTGGTTTCTACTAATAAACAACGTGGGTACTAACCACCTGCCTTATAGATCAGGTGTGTGGACTAAATGAGGTCATGTATGGAAAGTGACTGGATCTTAGTGGTAAAAAAGTAGCAGTCACTATTATTGCAATGTCTTAACAGAGGTTGTTCTATTCAGGAATGATCCAGGTTGAAAGAACAGATGTTCCTTTAAATTATTTGCATTGAGGCATTCACTCTTCACAGGACTGATGACAGCATACAACGATGAACTCAAGAAAATAGAATATCCACTAAGGTGATTCTTTTAATCAAACTCTTTTGATAAAACTGCTAAAATAATTGTTGAACAATCAAGTGGTTGATCATAGAGACCCCAACACAGTCCTCTTAATAATTGCTGTATCCCAGATAGTTCAACTTCCCTGGCAGATTATTGCCTTATGTAACTGTGGACTTCTACTTTATCATTATGGGATAGGAAATGAGGCAATTTCATGGTAATAAAGTACATTCTATAGCTAAGACTTGATGATTCACTGAGCATTGGATGTAGAAGGAAATTTAGATAGCCTCTAGCCCAATCTTCATTGATTGTCAATGAAAAAAGTGAGGCACAGAAAGTAGAAATGACTTTCCCAAAGCAAAAAGTTAGTGGTAGGGCCAGGGATGAACGTCAGATTCCTAATTCCTAATCTAAAATGCTTTCTACTTCTCCTCTCAAGACGACATAGCACTACTTTGTACCTCGCCACAGAAATTGGTGTAAAAATTTTATTTTAAAAATTGTATATAATATATACATACCTGATAGGCTTCCACTACCAAATTATTGAGGTTTGCAGCCTTTGATTCTATTTCACCAGCAATGGTGCCCGGCAAGAGGGGTAGAAGATCCTATAAAACATATGAGTAGCATTTAAAGAATGACAATAGTATGTAATGGGTTAGCAACCAAAAAATAGTAAATATTTTTGTAGTTATCAGTTGAAGGTGAACAATTAAATGAATGAAAACATATAAGACACAAGAAAAATATAAGCAATCTAGTAGAGCAGCCAGAACATATACCCATGTAGTGGTTGTGTGTGTCTGTATATGTGCATGACTATGTGTGTGCATCCGGAATCACTGTACATGACAACCTAAAAATCCAATCGAAATGCAGATGAGCATCTCCCACACATCTTCCATGGAATGTAAAGCTCAAGAGATTTTAAGCATACAAAAGGTTTTGAGGGGAAATAAGCTTGGGAAGTTCTGCATATGGTTTCTTCCACTTAGAAACATAAAATGCACATTTGCAAATTAAAAGGTTCAGAGTAGGCCTGCAATTTGGAAATGATTTAACACTATTTAATGAAGCACTTCCCAAAACTTCTTCAGTTAGGAAAAATCATAGTCACAAGTGGAAACTTCATGGGGTATGTGTTCTTGATGGATGTTGCTTATTAATTATGGAGAAGACCGTAGGTATTTTTGGGGAGAATGAGCAAAGGCTTAAAGGTCTACATGAATTGAAGATGAAGCAAAAATAGAAAAAAAGTCAATCTGAATAAAGGGCACATATTTATAGGAAATCAAATGGTAAAAAGTTTTGAAATCCATTTATTCTTGCATTTTATTCTATTCACAAATATCCTTAAGTTCCTTCTGGATGCCAGTCATTACTTAGACACTAACAATTTGGTATCTCAAGTCATAAGGAAAAAATTATCATTTATAGATTTTAAAAATTTATTTACTAGACTTTTATTGAGCTCCTACTTTATACACACTTTGGAGATGCCAAATCACTAGGTCACATAGTTTCCACCCTTAAGGATCTCACAGGCATATAAATGACAATTTCACTAAACACTGTACATGTGAACATGTGAAACAATAGAGATGTGCACAGACCCTAATGAGAGAGATACCTGGCAAGCATTTGAGATCTGGGGAAAGTTGCCAAGGACTATTTCCTGGAGGAGGTGAATTATAAGCTATGTCTTAAAGTATGAGAAAGAGTTAATAAAGTAATGAGGAAGAAGGACTTCCAGACATGAGAGGCGAGGGTGGGCAGCAAGAACAAAGGCAGAGAGGAAAGAAACAGCCTGGCTGAGTGCTTAGGCACAGGAGGATCAGAAGTATGGCTGAGAGATGAGAAGCATCCCTGCAAGGCAAGGAACAGTGGGGCAATGAGGCCAAAAAGGCAAGCGGAGACCACATGGCCTTATGTGCCACCTTAGAGATTTGGTCTTCTAATTCAGAGGGCACCGCTGAAACCTTTTACTCAAGGGAGCACTGTGGTCACACTGTGTTTTCAACAGGTCATCCTGGCAGCCAGATGGAGGATGGATTACGGAGATCAGCCATGAGGTTGTTAGAACCCGGGTGAAAGGTGATTGATAAAAAAGATCTCTAGGCAGTCAAAGGAGGTGACTATAAAGGGCATGCATGGGGCTCACACTGGAGCCAGTTGATTCTAATATTGTGCATAATTCAATTAATAACAAAAAACCTGGTTTTATGGTTTATCAGTTAATGGCAAATTTTTAAAGGAATAGGAATAAACTGCTAGAGCCAATAATGCTACCAAGAAATAATGTTAGAGAAACAGCAAAGAGGACGCAAAAGCTATGAAAAGCTGCACGGTATTTCAAAGCCAACTGTTAAGCTTAGAGGTTAAGAGCAAAGGATTTGGGTTGTTAGAAACCCTTGGGTAAGTATTTAATCTCCTAAAATATGGTTCCTTATCTTTAAAATGGGCATATTAAGATGACTGCCCTCATTTTTATGAGTTGCTAAAAGGATTAGATTAATAAATGTTTACAAACTCAATGCCTGACAATAGTTAAGTACTCAGTAAGTGGAAGCTGTTATGATTGTTAATAAAGTGGTTTGGGCCATTTAATTTTGACCAGAGTCCTACTTCTGCAGATGTTAGTTTGTTGTTACCTTAAAATGTGATTCCATGGTATATACATTTGGGAAAACAAGAAATTAAATAAAGTTTCACTAAGTCAGACACAGAAAGAAAAATAGCACATGTTCTCACCCATAAGTGGGAGCTAAATAATGTGTATACATGATGTGGAATGATAGATAATGGAGACTTGGAAGGGTGAGGGCCTGGGAGTGGGATGGATGATGAGAAATCACTTAATGGGTACAATGTGTGCTATTCGAGTGATAGATACTCTGAAAGCCCTGGCTTCACCACTATGCAATCTACACATGTAACAAACTTGCACTTGTACTCCATACATTTATCCTAAATAAATAAAGCTTCACCATAGATTTCTAAGGGAAGAAGTGTTATGATTAAAGTAGTGCTTTCAGATGATAAGGTAGGTAGGTAATAGGGAAACTGGTAGAGGGAACACCAGCTTGTGGCAAATCCAAATGGGTTCAAGTATTTATTGAAGCCAAAAAAATGCACTTTCTCTGCAGTTTTAAAAAATAAGTAGAGGGCACTGGGGACTGGCCACTGAGGGGAGATGTGTAATTAGGGAGTAGATGGGAGAAGCAAAGATAGCAAAGGAGAGGAAGGAGACCAAGTGAACAGAGATGCATAATGAAAATTAAGGTGTCATAGCTTCATGAAAATGAAAACAAGAGAGTTTCTAGGAAGAAAGAGCCTTAAAGACTGTGAAAAGAAAGCTACAGCAGCGTTGCAGAGAAACAGTTCTAGGCTGAGGGATCCGTGGCACCTCCAGTGTGACACAGCTGCTTTGTTTTGCTTGAGGGTCTCACCTGGCCCAAAGGACTCCAGACACCACCAAGATTATTCTTATGTCACCAAGACTTTGACTGGCTCAGCCACTTCCATGGCCCTTTTTGGTCCATTATTGAATGACCTAGACCAAAGCTAGGTGTGTCAGTGCTATTGAGAATTAAGCTGATATTCTCCAACTTTAACCTATTAGGAGGTTATGCTCATGGACCAGAATAAGAAGCACTCTAGACATGCAAGATGCAAAGATGGATTGTGAACTACTTCTTTCCTGGTAAGGCTTCTCCACTATTGCCACATTTGAGACCACCCTAAGCATCAGGTTGCGCTCAAGTGTACCGAATACAATTCTCAGTTCTCAGATTCAGTTCTAGATGTTACAAACCTAAATAGAACTTATACTTAAATGCTAAGTTAAGACATTGTAAAGGATACTTTAGTAATACAATATAGAATTTAGATTGTACAAAGTATAATAATTCCAGAATCCTTATCTGTGGCTCTAAAGAAATGTCTTAATTTCAATTACCAATGAAAAAAATTTAATTTTCACATTTTCGGAGTTAACATACCTTATACCAATGAAATTGTTTTCCTTGAACTGCAAAGATGACATTAATGTTGTTGTCTATTAATTTCTCTGAAAGTTGGCCTAGTGAGGGATGTTCCTGTAATGAATAATAAAATAAATAAGGGAGTGAAATTTCATAGCTCCATCATATTCAAACATCTATTATGAAGAAAACTGTATGACTTACATAAAAATGTACCTGGGAAGGACTATGGTTTTACTAGAGACATTTAAATTTTTAAAAAACATAACATCAATATCCATGTATTAAAATATTTTATAGACAAAAGTCCCATAAAAACCTGTAACTTAAAAAGATGAAGAGAGCTGAATGCAACATAACTAACAAAGAGTGATCAGCATCTCTTTAGATTAACATTGGACTCCAAGTGATGTAACTGACAGATAATTTAATATTCAGAAATAGAGACACGTTAGTGACAATCACATTCTAAGGTGAAATTCAGTAACAAATATTGAACTGCAAATATATATGCATGTATATATATATGCCTATAAACATATATACACACATACACATTGAAACATCCAGATATACCTATATATACACATTTGATATACAGCATGATATAGTTATATAACATATATACACACATATATATAAAACATGATATAATAACTCTCTTTAGAAGCAGAAAACTCTCTACTCAACTCCTAGGTTTGTCACCTTACAACAAAAGTTCTCAGTTCCATCCTCTGTAACATGTGAATGATACCTGCCTGCCATGATTGCTCGCAAGATTAAAAAGATAATAGTATGTGAACTCTTTAGTGCATTTTCTTGCATGCAGTAAATGATCAAAACTAATACCAATTCTGATTCTTATTTCAATTGCTTATACAAGGTATAGATTACAGATGTCTCAACTTATCATTATGCTCAATATTTTTGTTGTATGATGTACTTTAAACCTGCTTTACTTTGATAAATAAAATCTCTGTTGTGCCATCTGTGCCACTCTCTGTGGTAATGAGAAAGTTAGAGAAGAGTAGGAAAATTGGAATGAAATTTAGTTTAGAGAATGTGAGAAATCTGATGATTACATAAATTGCTATCTACAGTTATATAGTTAGATGTATTATTGGTAATTTTTTTTTTCTATAAATACTTTTCTAGAAATTAAAATGATTGTCTCAAATAACAAGTTCATAGCTAGATACCTATCAGAGAGATGATGTTAAAGTTCACTGGTAGTAGTCTCTCCTCATTCACTGGTGCCTAATGGCATAAGCCAAAGATTAGTATGCAACTGAACCCAATTAGTATCATAACATTTAAGTACAAATTACTCCATAGTTTTTGCTTCCCAATGCACTCTCCAATGTTAACTGTATTTTCTTTAAGGAAAAATCCTGTTAAACCATCTTGCTAAACATTTCTGTGTTGTGGCAACTATGTGAACTTGGTAAAAGAGCTAAATTAACTAGTTTCACTTATAACGTAAGTTCTAAGTAACAACACTTTATTTCTCTATCATCTATACTTGTTGCCATAGAAACAAATCAAATTTTCATGAGTTGCCTTTACACATGATATGAAACCAACTAATGAAGAAACTTAAAAAGCATTAACACATGGGTCTGCATAAGAAAAGTTTTTCTCAGAGCAATTCTTATGAATATAAATTTAAAGCAATGGGAAAAAAAAAACTCCAAAAACACAAATTCTGCCAGCTAAATTCTTATTACTTGTTCCTAATAAAAGGCATAACCTTAAAATAGATTTATGACAGTTTGCATAATGTTAGTGAATAAAGAGAACAAGTAGAGGCAAGGTAAGTCTAGCTGTATTGGAAATATTTTTTAATGGCAACAACTACTTTTCAAGTATTTTTGCTTTGAGAAAAGATAGTCACAGCTTGCCAAGCATTCACCTTCTTAATTTTTAGAAACATTTGCATTTTAACAAAAATTTAATACATGTTTTCAACCAGCTTTTACTTAACTCACATAAAATCAACATTTAAATGGCACTCTAAAATGTAAGCAGCTTTCAAAGACTTCTTAATCTCTTTCCCTCTCCAAAAACAGGAAGTCACTTTGACCAAATAAACACAAAACTTAAATCTGGAAAGTTCTAGTTTGGTCAGAAGCTTATTAAGAAGATCAGTCATGGTCATTAGAGAAATGCAAATCAAAACCACAATGAGATACCATCTCACGCCAGTTAGAATAGTGACCATCAAAAAGTCAGTAAACAACAGATACGGGAGAGGATGTGGAAAAATAGGAACACTTGTACACTGTTGGTGGGAGTGTAAATTAGTTCAGCCATTGTGGAAGACAGTGTGGCGATTCCTCAAAGATCTAGAATCAGAAATACCATTTGACCCAGCAATCTCATTACTGGGTATATACCCAAAGGATTATAAATCATTCTACTATAAAGACACATGCATTGCAGTACTGTTCACAATAGCAGACTTGAAACCAACCTAAATGTCCATCAATGATAGACTGGATAAAGAAAATGTGGCACATATATACTAAGGAATACTATGCAGCCATAAAAAAGGATGAGTTCATGTCCTTTGCAGGGACATGGATAAAGCTGGAAACCATCATTCTCAGCCAACTAACACAGGAAAACAGAAAAACAAACACCGTATGTTCTCACTCATAAGTGGGAGATGAACAATGAGAACACATGGACACAGAGAGGGGAACAACACACACCAGGACCTGTCGGGGGATGGAGGAGCTAGAGGAGGGATAACATTAGGAGAAATACCTAATGTAGGTGACGGGTTGATGGGTGCAGCAAACCACCATGGCACGTGTATACCTATGTAACAAACCTGCACATTCTGCACATGTATCCCAGAACTTGAAGTATAATAAAAAAAAAAAAAAAAAAGGAAAAAAAAAGATTAGTCGAATTTTCAAGCCTAAAAAAACAGATTTTTTGAGCCCTAGAGAGAAATCTCTTTTAAAAGAGAATTCCAAGTACCTCAAGGCAGATATTTAAAAATTACAAATGTATAACAGATGTTTAAGTAAACCACTGTTGACAGGAGACCTGTGGATTAATGACCATTGCCTAAGCCCCTTCCCCTTTCCTTCATGAAGCAGCCTATCTTCAAAAAAGTATTTTATCTTTTATGTCTTTTATTTCACTAGCAGAAGACATGTTCCCTCTCAGCCAACTCTCCTGTTCTGGTGACGTCACTGCTCCTGAACTCCAACTCCCTCTCTGTCTAACCCATTACATGTTGTTTCTGTAAACTCTGAAAATAATTAGTAGAGATAACAAGCACTTCGGGGTAAAAGGGAGAAGGAAAGCAATATGCCAAGACAGCTGCTAAGTAATTAAGGCTGTGGGAAGTAACTTATAAATGTCAGAAGGAAAGAAGAGGTAAGAAAGATTCACTGGGGGCAATTTTGGGTAAGGAGATAACTGTACAGATGTATGGTAGAATTTTAATAATGTGTATATCTAGGTGGATAAAAAGCATTTAAGACTCTCTTTACACAAGTGAGATCCATAATACAAATTTTTATAATAGAATATATAAAATTTGCAGTATGGAATATTGTAATAAGATATAAAAACCAAACAGCTTAAATAAAAACCTCAATTATCTGCATGATTTTTTAGAGGAAAGAGGCATATAGCACAGAAGTAATCAGATAGTAGAGATTTATTTAGAGATGAAACTTCAAATGATGTGTCAGTCAACAACTGTCCTGATAGTTAAATCTTTTATCTACATAGTTGTACCGTGATAACTGCATAGACCAGGGTTTCTCAAGAGTGATGCTATTGACGGTTTGGACTGGGTATATTTTTTATTTGACAAAGGGGCTGTCCTGTGCATTGTAGGATGTTTAATAGCACCCTGGTCTCTCCACAATAGGTGCCAGTAGCACCTCTTTCCATAGTTATGACAGCCAAAATGTCTTGGGGCCTGAAATTGTCCTCTGGAGGGTAAAATCGCTCCAGCTGAGAACCACACCACCAGCACGGGCTCTGGAACAGATCACCTGGGCTTCAACTTCTGGCTCTGCGATTACTAGCTATGTGACACTGGGCAGCTGTCTGAACCTTTCTGGGATTCAGTTTCCATAGGTATAAAGCACATATAAGCACTAGTATCTACCATTCAGATGGTGGAGATTTAATAGGTTAACTTCATAAAGCCTTCACTTACCATTCTGTAGTTATTAAGACCAATGATGAGTAGTGTTTCATGTTACACAGCTTAGAGTCTACTATGGGAACTGCTATATAGGGGTGTGTGACTCCAGACAAGATGCTGATCCCTTTAGCATCTTCTCCCCTCCTCATTTATAAAGCAGAAGTAAAGCAATAGCTACATTTCACTGGAATGTTGGATGGTGTTAAATGAACATAAAGAGACAAACACCGTAGGTCTGCTCAAGAAAAGACAGTTTTTAACAAATGACTGCTTAATAAGAGAGATTTGGAGGCATTTCTTAAAGGCAAGATATGTTCTTGGATGTGCTTTCCTTGACCTATGTCACTTGCTTATCTTTCTTACCTGGCCCTGGAGATGTTTGAGTTTGCGGCTCCTGGCAAATACGACATCAGTTGTAATCATGATACTCTATTTACTGAAGAAGGGTATGCATTGATGATTTTTGTAAGTTTTTCAATAATAATGGCAACAAAAAGATTTACCCAAAATATCTAATTTAATGAGAATATTCTATTCTATAAAAATTTTTATCAAATTTGAATTTTATTTTGTCACTTTTGCAAACCATAATTTTGCCCCATTTGAAAGGCAAACAAGCAGAGCCAGGCTACTATGAGTCTGCCACAGGTGATTTCTACATGCAATTTTGCTTTCAATTAAAACAATTCCAACTAAATATTGTTTGCAGAGATTCTTTCCAGGCCACTTTTTTTGAGAATAGGAGAAGCATTCAAATTAGTTCTATAAAAGTACTATTTAAATGTTCTCAGGTCAGGCTCAATGGCTCACGCCTGTAATCCCAGCACTTTGGGAGGCCAAGGCAGGTGGATCATGAGGTCGAGGAGATCGAGACCAGCCTGGCTAACACAGTGAAACCCCGTCTCTACTAAAAAATACAAAAAGAAAAAAAAAATTAGCTGGGCGCGGTGGTGGGTGCCTGTAGTCCCAGCTATTCAGGAGGCTGAGGCAGGAGAATTGCTTGAACCTGGGAGGCGTAGGTTGCAGTGAGCCAAGATCGTGCCACTATACTCCAGCCTAGGTGACACAGTGAGACTCCATCTCAAAAAAAAAAAAAAATTATCATGGTGTTTACAATTTGAAGCAGATCATTCAGCAAACTGAAATTGGGTTCTTTATAGTTTTTAAAGGCCCCAAAAGATGGAACAATCGTTTTAAAAAGCTGCACATGGACTTAAAACTTTCTAGTTGTTTTAAGTTGAGCACAAAATAAGTGTTCAATGAATTTGCATTTTTATTAGTATGTGTCTGAGACAAAGAAGTTGAGAAGCAGAGGAAGAGAGAGATTTAACATTTTCTTAAGTAGAAAAGGCCATGTCTCCGTCGGGAAACAGCAAACAAAATTAACGGATCTCTTTAGTAAAAGATCACAATTATCTCCTCACATGGAATTCTGTCTGAAATCAACATTAGTTATAAATGTCTTCCAGACTTTGAAAATGTCAGAAATATCCCTTTCAGAAGGAATAAATGTAGCAGCTTTATGGACGTTGGTTAACTCAGGTAGCAAACTTATGGACTACATTAGCAAAGTAGCTTCTTAAGCTCCTTTTTTCATCTGCAGTCCTGGAAAAATTAAGTATAATTCAAGTAGTTAAGATTCATAGTCAAAAGAAAGCTTCCTAAATGGCATACTTAAAAGTCAAGTACATGTTAAAGTTGCATGAGGAGAGGCACAGTGTTGACTATTTTTATTTTTGCCAGTAAGAAAGCAAAACTGTTCTGTAATGCCTAATAGGCCTTCTGCAATTCTGCCTCCGTACTGTAAGATGCTGATCTACTCAGCAGCTAGTCTATCAAAATGAGCCTGCAGGAAAAGGAACCAACTATGAAGCCAGCAGTAAGGGGATTCTGAGAAGATATATGATAGCAGGGATAAAGAATCACTGGCCATAATGTGCTGAGGCATATAAAAGGCTGCATGGAAAAACACTAAGCCTAAACCAGTAAATACTAGTGAATATATGGTATGCACTCGTACATGCAACAGGAATGTGGTAGGATCTTGCCAATTTGAATCTCGCTGTTTAAAACTGTGAGTCACATCAGCATCTGAAAATCCCATTGATAAGATTCATTGGATGCCCTCCACATACTTGTTCCTTGGTGTCCTTTCATTGTTACTGAAGACCTTCATGCTATTCTTGGCCTCCACCAAGGGGTGGGTGATCAGTTTCTGGGAGGGCTCTGACTAAGGGTGGAAATAACCCTGGAGAAGCTGGGTGGGGAGACAGGGTGAAATTCCAGATCCTAAGTATTAATAATCTACTACACCATTAATAATTTTTGTATTAACATCTGCCATTTTAGAAAGAATGTCACATTTCAAATTGTCATTATTACCGGATAAATTATAAAACTATATTACCGCTAAAGTTTTTTCATTCTGGCACTTGATCTTGAAGAAAAAGCAGTGGAAAATGTAATTTATTCAATAGTGTAACATCATTTGCCAGAACCATATACAAATATCACAATGTATAAATATAAATTATTTTATATTACATAGTGTTTTATAACTTATGCAAGTCAAATCATCTGGTTATACTTTCATAAGTAAGACTGCAACCAGAAAGACAAGAAACGACAATAGGAACATTATTTTTCTTTTTCTTCTACGTTTCAGTCGACAGACCATGGCAAAGAATGCAGATTTTAATATAAGATTGAGACGGATTGGGGTCAGCTCTGCAATTTATTAATGTTTTAGCTGTTTATCCTCAGGCAACTTACTTAGCTTTTCTGACCCTCAGTCTTTCTATTTGTAAAAGGAGGCTAATTGTAACTACCTTATAGAGTTGTTGTAAAGATAAATTTGATGTTGTATGCAGAGTGATTGCTATAGTGCTTTCAGTTGAATACATACTCAATAAAATGGCAATTTTTATTAGTCTAGGGTTCACACTGACCTTCAGGAAATAGTTATATGTATAAGCAACAGAACTCTGTCCCATGTAATTTAGATATATAAAGGGTTTTTTAAAATCAATTATTTCCTTTTATAAATACAAAGCCCAAGAATCTTGGTTCAGAGTCTTGAACCGAGAAGCTCAGATAGCATTCAACATTACTGGCATCGGCTGCTGGAGATAAAGCCAAGAAGCAAAGTGTTTGATTACTTGTCTTATACAAAATTTAAAATTCCTCCATAATGGCCAAATGGGGGAGGATGGAGGTCATTTTAAAATGCACAAATAAATATGCCTAGAGTCAAAGTCAAGGTAGCTTTCAATACAGAAGGTTCCAAAGCAGTAGCACATCTTGAATATATAAATTCATGGTCAAAGGATCAATCAAAATGCTTCAGCTTCTTTTACCTAATATGTAGGCAGTGACCCTACAAATGAAGGGAATGAGAATTTTTAGGAAGATAATTCCTTAAAACAAAGACCTGGGGTAAATAAAATAAAAGTATCCTTCTAAGGTGTTAACAAACACATTATTCCTTGGATTACTCAATATACTACAGCAGTGACATGTGGAAGGGTCATTCCTTTAAATACTGGGAACAATGACCAAGAAGGTAAAAGAAGTTATCGATGTAATCATCCAATTTCCTGATGACATAAGAATCCAAGCCCTATCTAAAATTCGACTGGACTTATAACTTATTTCCATAAGGTTCTATAACATGATATATGTCTGAAATTATTACAGCATTTCTTTGCCTAGGAAATCCTCCCTAGATGAGCAATAGTATCCTTTCAAATACAATTATGGAGAGATGACTTCAATGACTTGGCAAAACTTCCAAAGAATAATACAATTTGAGAATAATGTCATTGTTATTTCTTCTTAAAAAATAAAAACCTTCTCTTTGTCTCACAATAGAATAATTCTTCCTGTACGCTCTCCCACTCCTCAATAAATAAATTAGAACCCTATCACCGATCAAAAGAGGTTAAATAGAAGGAAATGTAGATAAGAAATGACTAAGTAGAAGTAGGTGGGTCTGTCAAAGTCAAATAAGGCTGAGTAGAAGAGAATTAGGGAAAGACGCTATTGGAATAACTCCAATTCCTGAATTTTTGAATTCAATCTCTAGTTACCTTTTAAAATGTTTATATTTTGATGCTACTTTCAAGAAACTAAAATGACCAAGGGTTGAACTTGTTTCATATGGTAATACAATTGCCACTCTAGAATTTCAACATATCTCATAGGGTTTTGCAGATGGACTGGTGATCTGTTTAAAATTTATCCATGGGAACCACACAAATTTCAGCATAATTTTCATGCTTCTGATACTGTGATTCCCAAACTGTGTGTGGGGTGTCTTGGTGCACTGCAGCACACTCCCAAGGGTGGCAGGAAATAATTTAAATCTTCAAGAGAAATACAGTGACATTCAGCATGTATCAGGTACCAATGAAGAACTAGTTGGAGGGAGTTCATAGTTTTAAGATTACATTCGGTCTTATTCTTTTAAATGACATTAATCTTTGCCGAGCTGGTCAACTTGAAAATCAACATGGAAGAAGAAATCAGGGTAGTGATGACCAATCTTATTTCAGGATTTGAAAATTTCTCTTCGTAAGTTACTTACTAAAACTGAAACATGTCTCTCTACATTTGATACATTTGTATTATTTTTAAGGAGCTACTAAGTTGTTAAGACAAAAATAGTTGAGTTATTTGGACTTAACCACTTGAAAAACAGAACTATTAGGTATTTCTTTTGACCCATGAGTGTCATGGAATAAAATCACTGAGAGACTAGGGTCTCCTGAACTGAGAAAGTTGGAGAGGTTCTGTTTTAACATATGCAAGAATATATAAATAAGTGTCAACATCAGAAGTAAATGATGCTTTGGGCTGTTGATTCTTCACAACTAGAATTAGATAATGCCAGGGAAGATATGGTTCTAGGTGATTATATTAAATATATGATTCAGAGCTTATACTAACCCTCAGGAAGCAAGCCAGATAGTCACTGATTTAAAAAGAGACCTTAAATAGATAAGATGCAGAGAGAAGTAAGGTACAAAATAGAGAAAGCCTACTTTGTTTTACTCTCTTTCTCTCTTGTCTTTTTTCCTTGGTTTCTATTTAGTTTCTACCTACTGTACTGTGAGGTTTCCTCCTTAAAATGTTTGTAGATATTGACCCTGTAGAACTGGTCTGTTTGTAAAAAGCAAAGGTATACTTTTTTCCCCTGTCCTTGAATTACATAAAAAGTAAAACCTTGTATCATTTTTATTTTCAAAAATTATACTGTGCTTTGTCATTCATCAAGGAGTCAGCTACTAGAAACTGTCAAAGTGTTTAATTCATACATTTTATTGATCAGTATTTATAGATTGCACTGTTCCATAAATTCTCTCTCATGGCTTATCCTTGTTTCTTTTTTAGGTAATTTCCTGGTACAAAAATAGTGGAGTTGCCAATTTAAAATTGTACTTTAACCAAAAGAGTCATATCTACTAAGGGGCTACTGCTACATTACCATGGTTGTCGATTTGACGTAGACGTTGTTTTTCAGATGGCAGTTTCCGTCATTGGGCACCACTATGCCTGCCAATTTGCTATCAAGAGCAAGATGAGATGTCTGATCTGTCATCACCAGCAGCAATCTTTTAGCCTCTTTTCGCCATCCAATATGACTCTTAAAAATAAACATGTAATTAGATTTTGTACAATAACATAGATCTGTACTGTGGTTTTTACCTCAAGTAAACATCATGTTTGAGTCGATGAACATTAAGTCAGGCTAGAACGATGTGCATGGGTACAACGCTGCTGCATAAATAGCTTTAACTTTCATTTGTACATCCTCTATTTTCCCACAGCCATGTGACCACACTAGTTCCTGGGTAGAGATTTCTAGTGTTCCAGTGGGGGAAGAATAAGATAGATTAAAAAGTAGGAGAGGCCGGGCGCGGTGACTCACGCCTGTAATCCCAGCACTTTGGGAGGCCGAGGCGGGCGAATCACGAGGTCAGGAAATCGAGACCACCCTGGCTAAATAAAATTATTTAGTAGAAACCCCGTCTCTACTAAAAATACAAAAAAAAAAAAAAGAAAAAAAAAAAAAAAAAAAAAAAAATTAGCTGGGCGTGGCGGCGGGTGCTTCTCGGGAGGCTGAGGCAGGAGAATGGTGTGAACCCGGGAGGCGGAGCTTGCAGTGAACCGAGATCCGAGATCGCGCCACTGCACTCCAGCCTGGGAGACAGAGTGAGACTCCGTCTCAAAAAAAAAAAAAAAAAAAAAAAAGGAGGAGAACAAGCTGAAGCGAGGAGGGCAACAGTCTACTTCTAGTTCCTCCTTGGAGTGTGGCGCATGAGAAAAGCAGCCCTTTTGGAAAGAATTTTCACGTGCATAACCTTTTCTTTCCCTTTTATCTTTTCCTATTTAAATCCCTCCCCCAATTTAGCCCCTCTGTACCAAACACATACCAAAATGAATCACCTTGGTGAGGAGTAAGAGATAGTAAGATATGTTTTCTTCTACACTACGTTTTCACTCCTCAAATCAAAGAGAAAACAAAAATTCTAAATTCTTTGAAAGTTTTGCATCTTAGCAAACACTCGATAATGTGAAACGTCTTACTTCACAGACAGCTGCCTGAAGCATGGCGTCAAAACCTCCTTCCGGTGTATCTATGTTTCCAGAGATCTTCTGTCTGTGAACTGCTTTCTCAAACTCAGTGATGTTCTCTGTCAAAGACAGCACATGGATGTATCCATGGGGAGGCATGCAGTCTAAATTGTAGTCACTATATGGGAAAAGAGGAAGTGTAAAGTTTATTTTGCTCTTCTTTCTTAAGCATTCTAGAATACTTAACAGTAAAATTGTACAGTTGAGTGAAAAGGGAGTACTTCTTTTGTGCCAGGGGAATTTTATAAGACAAAAATCTGTGCTTATAAAATTAGAGAGAAATTCCATATTGATGATCATTTCCTTGCAAGCAGGAAATAAGACTATAAGTAGCTGGTATTCAAAAAAATAAAGATGATTAAACATGTTTGTTAATATAGGACAGCTAAGGGCTTTCAATATTTAATCTGCACTGAATTTTTAAGGTGAATAAAAGAATGTGCAGTGATTTCTTATCATTGAACAGCTGAGAAACACTTTTGGAAAATGCTTTTGAGGAATTTAGTTGAAATATGATAATACTGTTTGTTTTTTAATACTGCACTAATTTTTTAAATCATGCTTGGTGGAATTATTGATGAACAATCAAAATTCATTAAAATTATTTTGAGAATCCATGATATCCAGAAAGTAAGAATGATTCCTCTGGTACATTCACCTCAAGAAGGCTTATGAAACTCCATTAGTGGATGCATCAATCCTGTTCTGGTACAACAGATGACAGAGCTGTTTCGGTAAATTGGAATGTGTATTATAAGGTAATCTAAGGAATTGGTAGAAGCAAGAAAGATAAAGTCTTTTATGAAAAAAGATCCAAACGGATTTATTTTTCTGAAAGTTCAACGTGCTAATGGCAATATTTTGTGAGACACTTACATTTTTAAAGTTAATTCTTCTGTCATAGTGGGACATCTGTTATTTAGAATAAGAATTCTAAAATGATAAGAAAAAAGGCTTTCTAAGCAGTCAAATTCTCATCTTTTGACCCACTTTTTTGTGATAGCTGAGCTTTCTTTGTAGTCACATCATAGGCAACATCATTATCCGCAGTCACAGTACAGTATTGGAGAGATAGATGACGTGTTGGCTCAAACTCTTTGACATGTGTCAAATCATAATTCAGCAATTTTGGAGCAATCAAAGCATAAAAATGCAGCATTTCCAAAGAGGTATTTATATACATGGCGGCCTAACTATTGAAGCTTCATTCAAAGCTACTAACATTAGGCATGGTTTTTTGTTTGTTTATTTTTGGTGATAAAAACTAACTATTTAAAGAAATAGAAAATAAAAAGCCCAATCTACAGGTCATCTCAGAAGTTTTCAGATATGAACAAACTTTCCCACCTCACCAAATATTTTTATTCTTATTTTATAAGACAAAAATAGAAAACTTGGTAAGTTCTTTACATTAAAAACAAAGTGAGATTTTATAAGCAAAAAATTAATTTAGCATATGCTCATCAAAACCTAGATACCTGCATTGATTATGAATCCTTTCAGGGTGGATGCTAATGTATGGTGAAACTGTTTTATCAACATATGAACCAAATCCAAGGCGAAAGTCACGGGAGAAAAATGCCATTTTTCTAGATAAATCGTTGCCAACGGAATTTAATTTTTCTATATTATTGTGCATTGATGCTGAGACATCAACCAGATAATAAAGATCCACAGGATATTTCTTCAGAGGATGAATTTTCAGCATAAAATTAGCTTCAGCTCCTAGTTCAACAGAAGAAAAACATCATGTAGTCTTCATTTTAAACTTTTCAGGATAAGCTCTCAATAAATTAGTCACATTCTAGCACCTAGCACAATCATCACAAATGTGCACATAAATTTTGGAATATTCTAGTATAATTATAATCATTATAGTATAATTATTATTGTAGTATAATTATAAGGCAATTTGAAAACCATTCCAATTTATTAGTCCCAAATCCTACAGTTCATTTCCCACAATTCTATAGGCTGAATAGGGATAATAACAAATGGGCTAGCTCCATATAAATGTAACAGGGTATCGTATCATTATATGAACCTCCATTGCCTTAGTAGCTAGAAAAACACAGTGCAAACCAGTAAGCGGCATTCTATCTCAAGAGAGTGAGGGAGCTGTACTTGTGGAATGACTTGAGGAAAACTGGGAAGGCATTTTTTTTTTTTAAAATGATCTCTTATTGGATAAAGGCATGAATTCATTCTTTTGGGTTAAAGTGTATTTACACAGGAGATAAGAAAACTCTAGTACTGTGTAGTACAGCACGTTATTCAAAATAATTAGTAGCTCGTCACTAGTTAGTTGATATGATTCTTCCCATCGGTTAGCCAAGAGAAAGAATGAGACAGTGGGCTAAAGAATGGTGCCCTGCAGTGCCACATGGAGGACCTGGGGCAGGTAGGGATCAGCATTTGTCCAACACACAGTGGGTGTTCACATGCTGAGGAGGGGTCCCATGAGTGAGGCACTCACTGTGGACAGAACAACTGGATGAGAAGAGGGGGCTGCCAAAAGGACAAATGTTGGTAGTCCCCGCAGGGAACTACAATTTTATTTAGTTTTCTGTCATATTACTATTAGATACAAGGACCTGGGTTATCCCCCCTAACCCTCTATAGAGTTGGTACCTCTACTTTTAATTTAAAGTATATGGTGAAAAGGCATCTATTGAAATGTAAGCAATTCATAATTTGTAAATTTTACTTTTTGAAACTATTAAGCAAATGCTTGGTAAGTCATTATTTTTCCATAAGAATATTCTGAATGGAAGACATTTTTAAAATAAACATCTTTTGTATACATAATTTACTTATTTAAAGAACCTTCTAATTTATCAAATTATATTTTTGGTGCTAGTATAAAATAGCAATATTTTCTTTTCAATTATTTCACAAATCAGATGTTTTTCAGCCAAATTACCTGCTGTATTCAAAATAATAAGGTTTTGCTGGTATATAATAATAATAATGATGGGAGAAAGGGACTACTCCTTCCCAATTTGCTTTTTTTGTGCAGGCAACCCCTTTAGTGTAATGCTCCTAGGTTTTGGCCCATATTTGAAAGGAGAAATAGGGCACGCGTGGCCCAGCCCAGTCCATTCTCTCATCCCTTGCCTTCAGAAGTTAGGCTGCCTTCAGAGAGCACATCCTATATTCTGCTCTGCTTTTGGGCTTCTGTTGACAGAAAGACCCGTTCCTGTGGCAGTGTTCTGCAATTTGAGTGGAGAAATTAAATTCGGGGGAATGTTAGACACTGGTACACTGGACCAGATCGAAGAGAAGTAGAAATTCAGCACTACTGGGAGAGCGACTCATGTGCAGAGACTTGAACCTTGATGTGTGGATCAGTGTATTTTGTTTTTCACTCAGACCCAAAGTATCGACTCTCTCTAGGTGAACTGCTGTTGATGAAAAGTATTGTCATCTTTGTAGATTTAAAAAATATTGTTTTTGTAAACTGGCCACATGGTATCATGGTATTTTTATGTTGGTGAATCGTTGCAGTTTATGGTGGCTCTGTCTAAAGATGAATGGCTGTTTTCAGAGGTATTGCTAGATGTAATAGATGGTCAGCATATTGTGCCAGGGACCCAGCAAAGGTATGGGTCGGTGACCTCAGCAAACAACCAGAGCCTGTGTAGCATCAGCAAAGGCACAGTCCTTGGAGGTAAGCTATTCAGGGCCCTCCAACCAAATGCTAGCCACACGAAGGTGCTCAGCTGAAACCAGCTGCTCATAGCCTAGCAAGCAAATTCTGGTCTCACTGGCCTCAGCAAAGAAGAAGACTGTGAGAAAGCACTGCCAAATGGTTGGGGTGTGAGGGTGTTGGCTGCTGTGCCTTGATTTTGGATTCTATAGATTCTGGCCTTAGCACGTATACTGGGGTCAGCTGAGGCCTCAGCAGAGAAGTTTCTAATAAAGAGGAAAAGAGAGTATTTCCATACACAGGCCTTTTAGTAATTGCTGGCAAGAATAATAATCAATACTTTTACACTGCAAGACCCCTGAGCTTGTTGTGAGAGTCTAGCCTTAAGTAGTCAATTCAAGGTAAATAGACCTAGATAGGCTGACCCCAAATCGTGCTCTGTTTGATAAGGAGGAAACCAAAGGGGTCAAGCTGGGATTACCATGTCATGCCCATCAGTTTGAGATGTTCCTCATAATATGCTCTCAAGTTGGCTTTGGATTGTATAATTATAAATAAAGGAGAAAACTCTTGGGAGCAGCTGTCCTAGGCATCAGTACTCCACAGTAAGAGGACACAGAAATACCTTTGTGTGGCACTGTGGATATTGTGTCCCTAGTTAACGCCCCCACTTAACCTTTGTACGTGATCTCATCGTAGAGCCACTTATAAACTATTTTGGACAAGATGCCTGGGCATAATTTTGGAGGAGAAATGGAATAGGGTACAAAACAGGGGGTTAGAGTGACCCTGGAAATGATTTAATTAATGAAGTGCTATGACCTATGTCAGGGTTTCCAGGAAAATCTCCACTTCCCATCAGTGGTTTCAGAATTATTGCCAAAGGAACTCTAGTTGGCATGGGGACGTGGCTATGTGAAAAGGACAGCAGAAATGTCTGGATAGACCATGGATCTCTGCCCTGACAGGGACAGCACCCTCAGTTTCATCACATGCCTACTGGCAATATCCATTGGTTTTAAACAAAGAGCCTGGGAATTATAGGGAGGGGAGGGGAGGGAAGGCAAGGGGAATGATTGCTCCTCACTTTTCCTCCTTCCTCCCAAGTAGGACTATCCCCACTACAATAACCCCCTCCCACATCCACTCCTCCTCAAGCGTAATATATGATTTTCAAAGCCATTTTACCTAAAGAATTTTATTAATTTTGCACAAGCCCTGTTGAATATATTTCTATGAATACTTTACAACTATCTGGGCTATTCCAACTATCAGGAATTATTAAACAGTTATATGCAACTGGATTTGTTATATAAAAATTAAACTTAACCTGGCATGTGCTCTCCAGATATTTTTAATTGTAAGGTACCATGGGTTAATATTTGTATTGAATATTAATAGACAATATGTCAGTGTTCCCTTTTTAATTTCACATTAACTTAATTATAGCTGTTCTTGTCATTTTAGGGGATTTGGGTGTTGAAGATAAAAGTGATTATTACTTTACATTGCTGGTATCTTTATTTGCCAGTCTCAGAAAGTAACCTAAGTAAGTTTCTACAACAGAAAACAAAATTCTGGTGATGCTTCATTTGCTTTTTTGTTTATGTACTTTGCTGCCATACTGCATTCTTTTCAATAGTTTTCTGTTTTTGGAATACAAGTAAATGTGAAGAATCTATTTGGGTGTGTGTTTATGTGAATGTCTTTAAAATATTATTCAGTTCTTCTGAATGCAGAGCTATCTAATTTTCCTTTTTTTTTTTTTGTTTTTTAGAATTCGAATCACATTATCTCACCAATTTTTCCTATATTAAACAATCAATTCTTACCACTAAACAGAGGTAAGGCCAACTTTGGGGAAAATAGTTATAATTGACTATAATTTGGGGCCGACCATAACATTTCCTTTTTTTTTCCTTTATGAATGTAGAATTTCTAACACAGGGTAGAATCAGGTTAATTTCAACACTATAGTTCAAACTCATTACTTTTGACCCAGTAAAGGGTTTAAGAGTTGAGAATCTAGTAGTTTAGTTTTCACTCACTCTCCTTACCTATTATTCGTCAAGTTAAACATTTCAATTGAACTCCTCTAGCATGCCAGAATACTGGGATATATTCCTATCCATCCTTGCCCTTCTTGTCTTTTTGTCTGGATTATTTCTATAACCTCTTCATTTGTCTACTGCTATCATTTCATTTTCCTGCCATCATTATCTATACCACCAAATCTGTCTTTTTAAAATTCAAAATTGCTTATGTTTTGTCAACAGCTCTCCACCAGATGGCCAATGCCCAATGGCTAAACATGTCAGATCAAAGTTCCTACATAATACTTACTCTTGTCTACATCTTTAGCTCTAGCAAAACAAATCTGCTTTAATTCCCCCATATACACCCTACAAATGCATACTCCTATGCCCTGCTTGTGGTCCTTCCTCTGCCTGTGGTGACCCAACCTCTTCTTCTTCGTGTAATTACCAGTTAGACACCACTCACTAATCTGCTCCTTCCTAAACTGAGCTGAGGGCCCCGCCCCTGTGTTTCCATGGCAACTGGATCATACCACCATTTTAGTGTTTACCATATAATTATGAGATTCTAGACTGGGCATCTTTATCTTTTTTTTTTTTTTTTTAAGCAGCTAAGAGCTACTAAATAAGATAATCTATGTGAAATATTTACCATAGTATTGCATATATAGTAAATGCATATGTTAGTAATTATTACTTACTACTACTAGATTTTAAGCAACACTAGGGTAAGAACTGTTTCTTCGTCTCTGAAGCCTCTGTAGTTGGCACATACACAGTCACCCATAAATGTTTTATAACTAAACTATATTTGAAGCACATTTTGGTACAACATTTCAAAGGGCCCACATATTTACCACAGAAAGAAGTCAGTATCTAGAATTATTTCCCACAGTGTAGGGAGAGCTTCCACAGAGTTTCTCTAAGAGGAAAACAGTATCATCTGGCTCCCAAATGTTCCTGCCACCACTTATATTATCTCCAGGAAAGCTTTATCCTTGTGCCTTTTGAGATTCTAAGGACTCAGACCCTCATTTCCTTCCACTAACTTTAAAGGGAAGAAGTGAGTCTGTGACAGAATTAGAAAGAAGACATGGAGGAGAGTTAATTACCTACTTAGAGCTATTGCCAATGATTGGTTTGAATACAAAGAATAAAAAGTGGTTAAAATGAGTTTTTAAACTACTCAAATAATGGTGTGAGCATTCTTGATGTACTGGGCACAACAAACATGACTGCACACTAGGAAAAGATAAGTAAAAAGCATTCTGCATAAGATGAAATTTTAAAACCAAGAGAAAATGTGGAAAACTGTAAGTGGAAGAATTATAAGCCAATTTCTATTCATTATACTTCAGCAGTGGAAGGAGAAGGGCCCCCAAATGGGACCAGTTTATAATGGCAAGGTACAGACTCCAGTACATTTCCTAATTTCTGTGGGAAATAAAGTGAGGAATGTGTGCCAGGGGGTGGAGAGAAAATGTGCAAGTTATGTTTTGTTTTCTAAATTTTGAAATTAAGAAAGAGGTGAGGCATATCTGGAAAATCTTACTAAATCTACACTAAATTAGAAGATTCTTTTTGCCCATTGTTCAAATGAACCAAGTTTGAAACATTTTCTTAAGTTAGTGAAATATAGGTTAAACTAATCCTTATCCTATACATTGTATTATTTCTAAATTAGAATTAGAGAATTCCCTTCTCTCTCCTATTTTCCTAAAGAGTTAATATCCAGTTTCCTTAGAGAACATCAACTAGGACAAATAACCTACTTCTGTTATCATTTTCCATAATATTCATAGGTGAAAATAAGAAAAAGGTATAATTTAAGAAGTGAAAATTAAAGAAAATGTTATTTTTTAATGTCATTTAAAACATTCAATTAAAATATAGTCCTACTAACATTTTTAAGAAACCTAGTCAGGATATGATGTAGTGAATATATTCTCGAAAAATTCTTAACAGAGGCTACATTGGAAGTCATAAATTTTTATCAGAGAAGAATAAAGTGATAAGTCAAAGTTAATATTAAGAGCTCAATGCATTTTCCACTTAGGTATGCATTATATCAAGCCCTTGACTCTGATTCAACTCATGGTGAAAAGGACTTTTACATCATGGAGTATGTTTCTATATATCTGGGGTTGCCAGAATTGAGCTTTATATATTATGCCCTAAGACGGATATGTCTTTGATGTCAAATTCATTTTTAAGAACTTATTTTCAGTTTAATTTAATAAATATTTGCTATATATGGGGATTACAAACTAGTTCTGCCACATGGAGCTCACAACTATGTGGGAAAGATGACTTACACACGTTAGACAGTTATGCTAATTTGCACATAGAAATTCAAATAGTAGCGGGAAATTTAATAAAATCAAGTTCCGCAATGACTGACATAAAATTATTTCTCTTTTTTCACTCTCCTACTCCCAATGATCTCTTCCCCACTGCGTTCACTTACCACCTCCTGTTGATGTCTCCTGTTTCTCTTCTATCTCCAAGTCCTATCTCTCCCCCGAGCTTCAGCCTCATATAGCTAAGTCTCTCTCTCTCAACTCAAGACATCCCAGGTTAAATCAACACCACTCCATTCATAAGGAGCAGAATTCCCTACCACACTAAGTTGCTTGCCAGATCCTGGGAGTCCCACATGGCCCATCAATCACCAACTCCTGTGGATTCCACCTCTCCATTCTCCTCAAGTTTACCGGGCTTTCTCCTGTGTCATTACCACTATCATTGCTTGTCTATAGCACTGACACAATTTTCCAACTTTTGAACTGTTCATTTTTAGTCTCAGAAGGACTAAATCATCATTATATCTACAAAAAAGAACAAGCTAAACTCATTGAAGTGTATAAATTATTTGTGACATACCAGTAGAAAAAATACAACTGATAATTTTCATACTTGTGTATTTAAAAAAGAGCAAGACATTTAAAAGAATATACTTATATTTATAATAGGCAAATAATATATAATAAACTGCTAAAAATTAGGATTCAATTAGAAAAATAGGCATATTTGTATGGAGACACAAATCACACACAAAAAAAGAGAGACGAAGATGATTAACAGCTTAGGAAAAATGTTTAAACTTTCTAGTTCTAGGAAAAAGGCAAAAGAAAACAGCGAATGGACTAAACAAATAGCAGACATTAAAAAGAAAGAAAGCAGGCATGGTTGACTAATGAAAGGCTAAACTGAACATCGAATTTTTTGGTGAATAATGTAACAATATACATTAAAAAGTAAGTACATTGTCATACATTTGACCTAGTATTTCTACTGCCAGGAATGCATGCTAAAGAAATATGCGGTTATATACAAAGATACATGCATAATAAGTTTCAGTGAAGATGTGTTTTAAAAAACTTCATTCAGATTTGATTTGGATTGATTGTCTTACATTTATTGATTCACTTGGACTTTGTTATATTTATAGACTATATTTATAGAGAACTGTCATTATTATGCTATTATATTCAGGAGCATAAAATTCTTCACCATTTGTTCGTATTTTCTATTAAGCAGCACAATGGATCTTATACTTTTTTAAAAAATTATTATTTTTTATTATACTTTAAGTTCTAGGGTACATGTGCACAATGTGCAGGTTTGTTACATATGTATACTTGTGCCATGTTGGTGTGATGCACCCATCAACTCGTCAGCACCCATCAACTCGTCGTTTACATCAGGTATAACTCCCAATGCCATCCCTCCCCACCCCCAGATCTTATACTTTTTTAAAAGTTTATTCCTAAACAGTTTACATTCTAGGTTGCTTTTATGAGATAATCACACAATTGATCATTTTTCTTCATTATATTTAATATTACAAAGGAAATTCACTGATTTTTGAATATTTTAAAAAACAACCTGCCAGAGTAAAATTTTAAAAAATTCAATAGTTAGCTTTACTTGATTTGCTTGGATTTTCCATGGCATGATAATTTTGCTTTATCTTTTCAAAATGTTTATAACTCTTATTTAAGTTTTAAAAATGTAATCATATTTATGTATACTTTTGAGAAGGATTTTGATTTACCCTAAGGGAGTATTCTTCAATTTTGGTTTTGTCAGAAATGGGCACTAAATTTTATTGAATGATTTTTTGTTATCTATTGAGATAGCAATGTTTTATCTCTTTTTGGCAAACTAACATCATAAAAATAAATCAATTCAAAAAATCAACTATCTTTGGTTTTCTAGCTTAAGTCTATTTGATTGGTGATATTGTTCTTC
This sequence comes from Theropithecus gelada, assembly GCF_003255815.1. Lineage (NCBI taxonomy): Eukaryota > Metazoa > Chordata > Mammalia > Primates > Cercopithecidae > Theropithecus > Theropithecus gelada. The sequence continues at coordinate 92,398,255 of NC_037670.1, forward strand.
TTATCACATACAATTAATTTGATAAGAATTTGATAATAGAGTTATGCTAACCTTGTAATAATTAAGTAGCTTCTAAGCATCCTCTAAAGTGATGGAATAGTTTAGGCCAGGCTCGATGGCTCACTCCTGAAATCCCAGCACTTTGGGAAGCTGAGGCGGGCGCATCACCTGAGTTCAAGAGTCCAAGACCAGCCTGGCCAACAAGGTGAAACCCTGTCTCTACTTAAAATACAAAAACAAAATTGCTGGGCATGGTGGCAGGTGCCTGTAATCTCAGCTATTCAGGGGGCTGAGGCAGGAGAATCGCTTGAACCTGGGAGGCAGAGGTTGTAGCGAGTTGAGATCGCGCCACTGTACTCCACCCTGGGTGACAGAGGGAGACTCCATCTCAAAATAATAATAATGACAACAATAAATAAATAAATAAATAAATAAAGTGATATAAGAGTTTATATACCACAGAGATAATGTATTCCTTCAGTATTTGAATGATAATGAAACATTTCTTCTCATGAAAGCATTTAGACCTAATGTCTTTAGGGAGTATTGCTTATTAAGGGAGGTAATTATAATTTTTATAATTATAAACATTTATAACTTTTTAAACTTCTTGTATATTAGGTTGCTTAGGGTTCTCTATCTTGAGTCAATTTTAGACATATTTTCCTAGAAAATTATCTATATTATCAAGATTTAAACAGTTTATCATAGATTTTTGTACTTAATATTTCTTAAAGGCTTCTTTCTGAATTTTTTTCTATAATTATGGTTTATATAATTAGGTTATTTGATTTTTGTCCTCTTTTCTTAATTAGATTTGCCAATAATTTATCTATTTCATTAGACTTTACAGAGAACCAGCTCTTGGATTTATACATTCATTTTATTCTTTTTTTCCTATTTTGCATTTCATTAATTTTGCTTTGTTATTAAATTTAGGAACTCTTTTCTGTTTTTCTTATGAATTTTTTTGTTTATCTTGTTCTTATATCCTTGAATGCTTAGTTCATCTGGATTCATTTTTCTGTAATAATAAAATCACTTAAAGTTGTGAATTTTCCTAACAACAACTTCAGTAACAGCCCATATATTTTAAAGTCTTGTTACTATTATTATTGGCTTATAGGACTAGAGTTTCAATTTATTCTTGGAGATAGAATTATTTATGAGAGGCTTCTCTGAAACTTGCCATTATTTAATATTTATTTATCATTTTGTATTGATTTAAAATTTTACTATGCCATGCTTATAGATATTGGCATATAAGAACAGCTTTATTTTTAGAATTGTGTTTTCCTGCCTAAAGTGTAATTCATTTCTAAAAATATTCCATGGACTTTTGAAAATATTATTTATGTATCAAATGCTATTGGCTGAATTGTGTTCTGAAAAATTCATATGTTGGAGCCCTAACTTCCAATGTGATGGTATTTAAATAGTGGGTCTCTGGAAGATATGATTAGGTTTAGATGAGGTCACGAGGATGGAGCCCACATGATGGGATTAGTGCCCTTCTAAGAAGAGATACTGGAGAGCTTTCACTCTCACTCTTGTGCATGTGTGTTCTCTCTCTTTATCACTTTGTCTCTGTCCTGTGTGGACATAGCAAGCCAGGATGAGACTTCTCACCAGTAACCAAATCCACTAGCACCTTGATCTTGAAGAGGTAGGTATTGAGAATTCTGAAAGATTTGCAGGAAAGATGATATTAACAACTTACTCTTAAATTCAAGTGTGAACTGGGAAGTATTTCCAGACTCATTTGAGTATGAAAGCTGAAATATAATGGAATTACATGTGTGCTGAAAGGGGCGATGGCCTGGATTAAGATCGTGAAGAATCAGGTAGATTAACAATGGGAAAGGCTCTAGTATATAGTCTTGCTGGGGATATGGAAATGCATAAGAAATTGGGGATGTTAGAAGTAATCTCAGGCTCATATAGATCAGAAAAACTAGGACTACAAACCTATTAGGATAACAGGAAAAGAAAAAAATCATTAAAGATGGTTGGGCAACTATAACATTAAAATGCAGCTTCAGTGTGCACAAAGGAGCATAAGAAAAATAAATAAATAAAAAAATGCAGCTTATAATTGTCACATCTCAAGAATTTAAAAAAGAATAAAACATTTTTAAGGATGTAGTCATATTTACTAGAGGCAAGTGATATATGGTAAGCTTTATATATAAGCTGCTGAAAATTGGCATTCGATTAGAAAAACAGGCATATTTGTATGGAGATACAAATTACACAAAAAAGAGCTAAAAATGGTTAACAGCTTAGGGATAATGTTCAAACTTTCCAGTACTAAGAAAAAGGCAAAAGAAAACACAGACGAGAGAGGCATGTGTAATTACAGGAATATCTAAGGGCAGAGTTTAGTGGATGTATTGAATTGGAATTAGGTGAACAAGAGCATATAATTTTTGTTTCACCCTCTCTCTTTCTCTTTTTCTAAAAAGAATTTATTTACCACACTAAATAATTTTTTACAATGGAAGGTGAGAATAGCTATAACCTTACCAATCTAATTACTTTCATTTTCGTATATTCCTTTCCAACTGTTGCTCACAATGTCCATACTGGGCTGTGTCATTATTTAATATGGGAAAGAGCATAGTTTTAATTGGAAACTGGGAATATGCCCAGTGCCAAGAAAGTAATGGATTTTGTTTTTCTGATAATCAGAATCTGGAAGAAATAGCACATTTCTGGAATGGGGAAGGGAATGTGTCAAGAATGGTTATTTAAAAATTAATGACAGGACAGGACCACCCGCAATGAAATGACAAAGGCTTGGATACAATTGCGAGCTGCTTTAAACTACATGCATCTAATTGAGTGGTGCACATCTGTGTACCTCGATTTATCTTACTATATGTAGTTTTTACACCAGGATTCTGTAGCAGTGGAGGAAAGTGAATAATGTCCAGTGGCCTACAACATAGGCCAAACTGTGAAATACACTGTGAAGGAAGGGGAAGTAAAAAAGAGGTATAGGAGAAAAGGTGTATATTAATCTCAGGGGCCATCACAAAATGGCCCAAGGTAATTATGATAATCATGAATTGCAGCCTTGTGATTGAAAGTCTATTACAAAAGCTCTCAGAACTTTGTAATAAACTTTTTTTTTTTTTTTTGAGACGGAGTCTCGCTCTGTCACCCAGGCTGGAGTGCAGTGGCCGGATCTCAGCTCACTGCAAGCTCCGCCTCCCGGGTTTACGCCATTCTCCTGCCTCAGCCTCCCAAGTAGCTGGGACTACAGGCGCCTGCCACCTCGCCCGGCTAAGTTTTGTTGGTTGTGATTAAATCACAATCACATAAATATTGATTGCTTGATTGATTTAATTTTGGAAGATCCCTTCCAAAGTGGATCAATCAAGCTAACAAATACTTATGGAGTGCTTACTACATGCCAGCGCTCTGCTAGGCATTGGAAAAACAGAGTGGAATAAACATGTCCCCTTGCTCCTAGGGCTCACAGTAGAGTAGAAAAACACCATTACATCACAACCTGATCAGATTATGTGAACAGAACACATAATTAGAATATAGTGTGGTCAGGTTTGCAGTGTCCGAAGACACACAGCTGGCTGCAGGCACTATAAAGACTAGAATTCTAATTTCTTGATTCTGAGTCCACTGTGGTTTCTACAATAACAATACTGCCTGCCACATAATATTAAAAATGAGCAAATTAAAATAAGTTGCAATTTCAAGTTAAGAATCATTATAGATGTATTTGAAAATGACCAAACCTGGACGCAGTTGGATAGACACTTCTCCTGGTGTCACCTGGGTATTAATTTCATTTTCAGTGGGTATTATAACATGCACAGATGGGTATTCTATTGAATCAACTGAGCAGCCTTTGCTTATTAAATTGGAAACAATATCACAACGTTCACTTCTTGATCCACCTGAAATGAAATCCTGTTTAAAAGAAAGAAAATCACTGATGTTTTTAGTGTATATCATCTCAATTACATTCAAAGAAAATGACATAGCAAATATTGCATTTTTGGTATTTTATATCATTTTAATTTCTTCTAATCCTTATGTTTTTACTTTTTCTACAAGAAAAACACAAGCAAAAATCCTACTCCACTTTCTGCATCTAAAACCTATTTGAGAAGGAAAAGCTCAGACTGAAGTTTCTCTGGTTGGCTTTTTTTTTTCTCTCTATTTTGGAGACAGAGTCTCCCTCCTGATCCAGGCTGGAGTGCAGTGGCACGATCTCGGCTCACTGCAACCTCCATCTCCCAGCTTCTAAAAATTATCTTGCCTCAGCCTCCCAAATAGTTGGAACTACAGGCACATACCACCACACCCAGCTAACTATTGTATCTTTTGTAGAGATGGGGTTTTACCATGTTGGCCAGGTTGGTCTCAAACTCCTGACCTTAGGTGATCTGCCTGCCTCGGCCTCCCAAAGTGCTAGAATTACAGGTGTGAGCCACTGCACCTGGCCTGGTTGGCTTTTTATTGGTTGTTATTTTCATCAATTTAATATAATATTCTGGGGCTATATATATGAAAAGGTTTTTTTTTTCCCTACTCATGACTGAGTCTTTTTGACTTCCAAACAGCAATTTGCACAGAAGTGAGAGAATTCTATCATATTCCCTTTGACAGTGAAATTTTTCCTATCATATATGCTGTGAAAGTATAACTATGCTCCAAGCCTGCACTCTGAACTCTAACTATGCATGACACTCTGCATCAGACATAACAGGTAGGAGAGGAAGGGAATTCTTCAAGATATATAATGTTAGAAAGGAACATGGGGCATTAAACTAGGTAACACTGATGATGCCCTTTCTATCCTAATTACTTTCCAATTACTTATGTAGTGTAGAAGGAGAGAAAGCAAAGTACATGGAATGGCAGATTAACATGCTGCATAATAGTGCAAGCAAACTGGATATATCCTGTCTAAATTTTCTAGAGACCTTTTGCTTTTGACTAGCTTTGAAAATTATTCAAGCCAGGTTTACTTTGTTACCATTTATCTATCCTAATCGTGAGCAGAAAAAAAAAAAAAAAAAAAAAAAAAGGGCCTGCCTCTCCCTTGCCTCTCCTTCCAGCCTTACTGGTTGAGGAATCATCGGCATCAGCCACATCCGCACCTAAAGGGTGAGGGATCTTCCAAAATTAAATAATACATTCTTCCTCTCAATGACATCAGGTCAGCCTGCAGGGAGGGGACAGCTCCTTCTGTTAATGGCATGGATGGTGGCTGAGTCCTAAAACTGGCTGCTTCCCCTGAGGTTGTGTTATTAATGCAGGCACTCCTCCTGGTTTCCTAACCCTGAATGAGTTGTTCCAGAGCCTGGTCAAAGTTCTATATAGTCCTCACTCCCATTTCTTCAGCCATGCCTCTGTGCCCAATGCTTCCCACATTGCTTCATTTCATCCTCACAAAGACTGTGGGGAGGGTTCAATTTGTATTTCCATTTTAGAGGTATGGAAATCTGAGGTTCAAAGTGGTTAGGTAATATGTGCAAGTTTATAACATTTGAAACTGGTGGAACTGGGATCTGAATCCAACTCAGTGTTTCTTCAGAGCCTGCTCTTTCAATACATAAACTAGGCTGAACTGCGCTGTATAGAATATTTGAGGACATGAGCACCCAAGTGAGTTTCTGACTGTTTTCCCTAAGATCCCATCTGAAGAATGTCACCAATAGTGATAGATTTTCCTTCTCCCCTCCAGCAGCCACCTCCTTTCTCCTTGACTTAGCTCCTTCTATCGGACAACTGACTCCTCCGAATACTTAAAATCCCTCCTTCTATGGCAGGACTGACAGTTATTCCCAAAGCTGTGACTCTCCAGATTATTTTCTCCCAGTCGGAGGTGTGAGAGGGAGAAGGGGTCCCTCTGAAATCTAATGTTCTATGGCTAACATCTTACATGTGGCTGACAACTGGGCTTCTCTTTTGAAGGCGCTTCCAAACTACCCTCACTAAAGCATTCAGCAGTTGACAGCAAGTTGGCACAAACTTCAGGACTCTAAGGATTTTCCTTAGTGAAGCAGCAAAAATCTAAAATGAAGTACTGGTTTGGGGTCAGGAAATAACAAGCCATGAAACATTCTTGACAGAGAAAAACCTGGAAGCAAACACCAAATTTGAGGTTATGGAGATGAAGAAAGGGAGATGCTAGAGTAAAGCGAATTCTTTTGGTCATTTGGCTCACAGGAAGTGATGGGATCGGACCCAGAAACTCTGAAATTGTCCTCTCTGTGACATGCCTGGCTCCACGGGTTCTGATGAAGCACTTTGTAGTTCATGAATGACATTTGGTTTTCTCACTGGTGGAGCCCAGAGTCCATCTGGGAAGCCTTTAGGCTATCGGTAGGGAGACTTACTTTCAGACGTGCCTACCATTTCTTGAACTCCTCCCCTACCTCTATTCTGACTTGCTTCCTAGAAGAAAATGATATCCACCATTTGTTGCTACCTTTCAACTTTCTTTTTTCTCTAAGAAGTAATAAAGGAGGTCGGAAGGATAACAGTAGGCACAGTTGTTAAGTCAGAGGAGACAAAAGCTACAGACTTATCTCCATGTCAAGCAAAAGGCCATTAAAGACCCATTTGTTTGTTCCAATTCCCAGGAGCTACATAAGTAAGTGTAAAATTATTTAGGTGATCTCATACAAGAAGAAATCCAAAATTAGCAGATTGCTTCTTCAGTGCAATTTACTAGATACAGGCAGTTCTAACTCTAGGTTACCGACAAAAAAAGAAAACTCACAAAACAACCCTAGAGCCAAGAAAGAAGGAATGCATTGTAATTGTTTTACTAAGAATTTTGTTATTAGGATCTGTTTATCTTGGTAGAACAGAAAAACAGTTATTTTGAACAACAGGATACATAACCTTATGCCTCAAGCTGAAGCAAGAATTCCACACCAAAGCCTACTGAACTATCAAAAGTTACTAGCTGTGGTTGCCAATTCTCTCTATAGAACAGATGGAAAACATAAAATGGTTTGTACTTCATTTCAAAATTACCGTAATTTTCCTAATAAAAAGGTTATGCTTTATTTTATATTCAGCCAGATATGCTATTTCCAAGTATAAAACCAAATAAAATTTTCCTTATGTTCTGCAGTATCTTTCTTTTTCCTGATGCACCTTCAAGGCACAGAATATTAGGAAAATGAAGTCATGCTATAGCTCAAGTCAACCATGAGAAAAAGCAAAAAAAAAAAAAAAAAAAAAAGGCACACCTCTTGAACACACCATCCACATTCTGGACCCAGCGCAAGGCACCTGGCACAGGATGCCACATTTGAAGATGCACATATATTGTCTTCTGTAATGAAGGAGAAAACAGTTATAATTTACTCTCAAAATAGAAAGCATATATAATTCTAGACTACAATGCATTTTGAAAAACTGAAACAAGAGGACCTTTTATTACAAAAATCTAACAACAAAGATATATAATTTATTGGAAAGAGTTGACCTGCTCATTGTAACTAACAGATACCTTGATAATTATGATTTAGTTATGAATTTGGGAGAAAGAAGAGTGACAAAAATGTGATTTTGGTCAGGTTTGGGGGTCAGGCTTCAATTCTGCTGCAATAGTAGAGGGCAAGGACCCTCCAAATTTTTTAGTACATTTGGTAAGTTTCACTGTATTTCATATTCTCTGAAGCAAATAGGTGCTTTGGGTTCTAGAGTTTTTCCTACAAAAATGATTGTTTATAGACATAAATCTCAACATATAAATTCACATTAAATCACAGATAATGAATTTTCTGCGAAACAATCTTGATGGGCATATAAAACAATTAACTTGGGAATTCTAATTGTGTGAATATTGATTATTTTGACTTGAGGAATACCAGAACCAGACATACTGGCATGATTTAATATTTTAGAATTAAAGTGGTTAAACTGAATGAGTTGTTTTAGTAAATTTAATTTCTCAGATTGGATGACTAAAGATCTAAGATCATGACCAATTCACATTTCCATAGATTCCTGCACATGTCCATAATAGTTTAATAATAAGGTGGTGCCTGGAAATTATTTGCCGTTATCCCCCTATCCACTAACTGCTGAAACAATTAAAATAGGGCTCGTTAGTATAGGTTGAAACGCAAACTATGATACAGAATGAGTCATACATCATTTTATCATGAGTTTTTACTAGAACAATCACATACTTCCTACAGTCTATTCTTTACCATGAGATGTTCTAAGGACACTGGAAGTCACAGTGTGATCTGTCCATCTCACTCAGAGTAAAGAAAACGGACATCCTGGATGTAGGCAGCTCACAGACCAAATGAGGAGAGACATGTATAAGCAAACAGTATCACATAGTATAAGATACACAGAGAATTTCACCAAAGTGGTAGAAGAACAGGGAGAAGGTGCCACTCACTCTGCTTTAGAGAGGGATAGGTTGGGGTGGAGGAAGAGGGTATATTTAAGGATTGCTCCCCAGAGGCAGTCACATTTAGTATCTCTCTTTGTCATCTCATTTTCTTTCTTCTAATCCATGTTTATCTCTTTAAAAAATATATTACATATACAAGAAAACTATGTGTCTGTGTGCACACTCATGCACATGTGTGTATGTGCCCAATCTCACATGGTCATGGTAATTTAAAAGGGAACAGAGACCACAGAATCTCTAGCTAGCCATATTCCAACTGTTTTCTCTTTTTCTCTTTCTCTCTCAACTTTCCCCAACATTCTGGAAATACAGGATAAAAGTGGTTCTGACCTGGAGGTGGAACGGGATGAGAGGGGAAAGTGGTAGGAGAAGAGTAGAGAAGGAGGAACTGTGTTTACTCCTGTGTTTACAGCTAGAAGTGCTAACTGGGGTGGTATGGAGCACCCTTCCCTGTATTTCCCCGGACGCTCAATGGAGTAAGTAGAAAACATCTTTCCCTAATACCTCTAATGTTCTATCATCTCCTCTGTGTATCTCCTTTGTCCTTCACTTTATATCAACTTTGTATATACATTGTCCAAAACTTCTTCACTTCACTAACCTTTCTAGACCTGGCCTTGAACACAAAGAACTAAAGTTAACTCTAATATTTTGTGCTTCCTTTACCACCAGCTTGGCTTCCCAAAGTATGAAAACTCCTTAGCCTAAAAATTTTCCATCTGTTGTAGGCTGCCAAACTGTAAAATCTGCTTGCTACTAAAATGTTCAGAAAAGTGAGTGACCTTTTTCGTTTTGTTTCCAGAAAGAAAACCAATTTAGGTGTAGACGTTATGCACATTTGCAGACTGCTACGGTCTGAGTGTGTCCCCCTGAGTTCATACGTTGAACCTTAGCCTCTAATGCAATAGTATTAAGAGCTGGGGCCTTTAGGAGATGATTAGGTCATGAGGGCCCCACCCTTCTGAATGGGATTAAGGCTCCAAAACTTTTAGCTCTCTTGGTCCTTCAGCGCTTCCATCACGTAAGGACACAGCAGGAAGTCCCTCACGAGACACTGGACGCTGGCACCTTAATCCTGGACTCCCCAGCCTCCAGAACTGTAAGAAGGAAATTTCTATTGTTTATAAATTACCCAGTCACAAACATTTTGTCTTAGCAGTACAGATGAACTAAGACACGGACCTAATTTGACTTTTGCCAACTTTTAGCCTTGACTCAAATGAAACATGAAATTAAGTCTATTTCAGTTCAGACTTGACCAAGACTTTCACTCAACAGGTAAGACTTTTGTGTTGGCAGTTAAGACTCTAGTGTCAAAAAGAGGGTAAAGAACATGAACAGACACTTCTCAAAAGAAGACATTCATGTGGCTAACAAACATTGAAAAAAAGCTCAACATTGCCTATCATTAGAGAAATGCAAATCAAAACCACAAGGAGATGCCATCTCATGCCAGTCAGAACAGCAATTATTAAAAAGTCAAGAAACAACAGATGCTGGCAAGGTTGTGAAAAAAAGGAACGTTTTTTCCAAGTGATTATATACAATAATATAATTGAAATAACTCCAAAAAAGACTGCAGTCTCCAAAGTAGATCTACCATTTGATTCAGCAGTCCTACAACTGTGTATCTACTCAAAGGAAAAGAAGTTATCGTATAAAAAGACATCTGTGTGCACATGTTTATCACAGTACAATTCACAATTGCAAACATATGGAATCAATCTAAGTGCCCATCAGTGGAAGAGTGCACAAAGAAAATCTGGTATACATATACACCATGGAATACCACTCAGCCATAAAAAATAATAATGTCTTTTGCAGCAACTTGGATGGAATTGGAGGCCATTATCCTAAGCAAAGTAGCTCAGGAATGAAAAATCAAATAGCACATGTTATTTACAAGTGAGAGCTAAGCTATAGGTACCCAAAGACATGCAAAGGGGTTTAATGGACATTGGAGACTCAGAAGAAGGGTTTGGGAGAGGGCTGAGGGATGAAAAATTACCTATCGTGTATAATGTACACAATTTGGCTGATAGGAACAATAAGAGCCCAGACTTCATCACCATACAGTTCATCCACGTAATCAAAAACCACTTGTACACCTAACGCTACTCAAGTAAAAAAAAAAAATTTAAAGTACCGTAGACTCATGGAAGGGATGCTGCGGAATCTAGGATGCCGGTCTTTGCTTCTAATAATTGTCTGACTCTGTTCTAAGTTAACCTAGCTTCAAGCTCAGATAAGGCTCCTACTTCCCTAGTACATATGGCAAAAACAAATTCACAAGTGAAAATCTGTTTTCTTCGTATTCTGATTCTTTTCTTTAAAAAGTTCTAGTGCCCATCTCTATTCTCAAATTTCAGACGCCTAACGATGATGACCCAGAGGGAGAGAAATGTTGGTCCTGTCAATACTTTCCAGGTTCCAGGGCTGACATTTCTCAGGGTCTACATAGCTACAGGAAAAAAGATCCCATAAATGGATCTGGAGGAGGTGGCCACATGGTTCTGCAGGACTGGAGGAAGGTCATAAATTGAACTGCATGGGAAGAGTGTCAAACATTATTTCTGGAGAGTGTCATGGTTATGCTTCACAGAAGACATGCCAGATACACTTTGGCATGCAGCATTTTAAGAAATTTCTTTCTAATTAAAAATATGCAAGTAAGTAAAATGCCAAATATACCTATATCAACAATTACAGGAGTTATTTTCACTGAATGTTCAAAGTATTATGAATGCTATTAGTCAGCGTGTGCTAGGAATTTCTTCTCTCTTTCCCACACAAACACACATACACTCTCTCCTTCCCTCTCCTCCCACAACACACATACAAACACACTGTTCTGTGAAAGTAAAAATCTTTACACTGCATATACAACAATGCATGACTGCTGTTTACAGACACGGACAGTTTGTTATCAGCTTCTGGGTCTACATAGTTAATTTGCCCTCCCATCCAACATTACAGGAAAACTACTTTATAGCAATGGTTTCCTAGCAGCCCTCAGCACTGCACTGACACCTCATTAGAGGGTGTGCCTGAGTGGGTTTTCCCACTTTATGATTGCGGTTGCTGCTTGTTCAGCTATTTGCCTAGTGATGTTGCAATGTGCACCTTGTTCTTTATATTCAAACACTGCATTTTAATAAGGATTATGTTTTATTGATCCCAAGGGAAATTCTTAAGCCAATGGAAGAAGTATTATAATGTGCTAAAGCACAGATCTTCAGATCCTCCTCGTGTGCTCATTTGTTTTAGTTCTCAGTGCCTCATAAAGCCCATGTTATTTAAAAAAAACGTATTAAATGTATTGCTTTAGTGCTATCCATGATAGCAAAGACACGGAATCAACCTAGGTGCCCTTCAGTGGTGGGCCAGATAAAGAAAATGTGGTACATATACAACGTGGAACACAACACAGCCATAAAAAGGAGCAAAATCATGTCCTTTGCAGCACAATGGATGCAGCTGGAGGCCAGTATCCTTAGCAAATTAACTCAGAAACAGAAAACCGAATAACACGTTACCACTTATAAGTGAGAGCTAAACATTGGATACACGTGGACATAAACATGGGAACAGCAGACACTGACAACTACTAGAGGTTGAAAGTAGGGAGGGGAGCAAGAGTTGAAAAACTGTCAGGTACTATGCTTAGTACCCGGGAGATGGGATCATTAATACCCTAAACCTCAGCAGCATACAATACACCAGGTAACAAACCTGCGCATGTACACTCTGTTTCTAAAATAAAAGTTTAAAAAAATGTACTGCTGGCTGGGTGCAGTGGCTCGTGCCTGTAATCCCAGCACTTTGGGAGGCCAAGGTGGGTGGATCACCTGAGGTCAGGAGTTTGAGACCAGCCTGATCAATATGGTGAAATCCTGTCTCTACTAAAAATACAAAAATTAGCCAGGCATGGTGGTGCATGCCTGTAGTCCCAGCTACTTTCTTTGTTTTGCTATAGCTGTGTGAAAATTTTCAGGAAAGAGCAGGAAGAAAATAGAAATAAAAAGGGTTAGAAAATTGACATCCATTGTGACTCACACCACACACAAAAATGATGCTAATATTTTTATCATCTGGAATTCTGAGAAAAATTGGTTTGTGGCCTAGTTCTTCAGAAGTATAACTGTACCAGCAGTTCTGGAGTCCCTGGGGCAGTTTTATGTCACATTACTATCTCCCATCTAGAGAAAGTAACCAGGTAGGCTGGGAGCGGTGGCTCACACCTGTAGTCTCAGCACTTTGAGAGGCTGAGGTGGGCAGAACACGAGATCAGGAGATTGAGCCATCTTGGGTAGCACAGTGAAACCCTGTCTCTACTAAAGATACAAAAAAATTAGCTGAGTGTGGGGCACATACTGTAATCCCAGCTACTTGGGAGGCTGGGGCAGGAGAATAGATTGAACTTGGGAGGCGGAGGTTGCAGTGAGGCAAGATCATGCCATTGCATTCCAGCCTGTGTGACGGAGCAAGACTCCATCTCAAAACAAACAAACAAAACAAACCAAAACAAACAACAACAACAACAAAACCTGCCTTGACAGAAATCAGAAAGAGATTTAATTGCATATTGTCAATACATGTGTACATTCTAAGTAATTGTATTTCTGGAGCTGTTAGCATGTGCTGTGCGTCTTATATTTTCTCATTGTGTGATGAGATAGTATTGCTAAATAGTTACTGGGAAGAAACTTCCAATGTTCCATAACACAGCTACTTACTAAGCTAGTTACCTAAACTTTCCAAGCCTCCATCTCCTCCACTGTAACACAGGGCTAACTATAACCATATGAAATTGCTGACGTGAGGATGAAGTAAGGTAAAGCATGCCAAACAGAGTGCTCAGGGCACAGTAGGCATTCGATAAAAAAACTGTTGTAATGTCATAATTAATATTATCTATGATGGGTATATTATCTATATACACATACATACACATTATATATATAGACACATACATACGTGTATGTTCATGTGTGTATTAAGCTCTATGTTCAAAAAACAAAGAAAGATGTTATGTGTCCTCAAACTTGTTGTAAATGTAACATGCTGTCTTTAAAATGAAAGTCCCTTGGGTCATAAAGATAAAGTTTTAAAAATACATCTAATATATAAAAATGGCTATTAAGTAAAAAGTGCTGCATTTATTTTAGCTGTTTAAAAATGATTCTTAAAAGCCCACAACTTTGAATATATACACATCCATCCAATCTATTACAAATACAACTTTGGCATGACTATGAACTGGCTTACTGAAAATCTCTTAGAACACCTGCATTGTATTCATATTTTGCAACATGAACATTGATTTAAGCTGAATAGTTTTTAAATTATTTCCCAGAATTAAATGTTTATGACGTATGTGAAATGACCTCCATAGCTATCTGTCATAAAATCTCCATCGTCAACAGGACAGAGTATACAAAAATCAAGAAAAGACATTCATGACACCCACTTAGGTATTCTTTGTTTTTGATGATGCCATTCATTCATATTATTTTGAAAATATTTAGTTGATAGAAGTGACAGGGGGAAAATATGGACCAACAAACTTCCCAAAACTAAAAAGGACAACAGAATTTTCAGTGTTTAGAATGGGATCTTTCCATAAGTCAAGTGATTGGATCAAGTTAAAGTTTTTAGAGACACTTCTAGTTTTTTTCTGTAGTAAAGTCAATAAAATTTTAACAACATTTAAAGGATGTTCATGGTTATCTGGCAAAAAGAACAATTATAACTGATAAAAACTGTAGTACTTGATATTTAGAATCAATTATTCTGGATTCTTCTGTTACTCCTAGACAAAATGATTTGTGAGAAATCCATTTTTTTTTCCAGGCAACACCCCTTTCCTAATTGCATTTACTATACAAATTTAATTAAATTTGGATAACTATATAAAGCTACTTCCTTAAAAAATAAAACAAGTAAACACTGTTGTAATTAATGCATATTCTGCTTTGATAACAGTCAAAATCAGACAAATTGAGCACGCTTAAGAGTAAAGTTTAGAGTATAACTGGGTTTTCCTCCTTCTACATATACATATCATGGTCATGTAAATATACCTTAAAAATATATTACTTGATTACTGAATCTGTCTTTTACAGAGAAATATAATATATGCTATCACTTAATATAAAAATTAAAACAAATAAATACATTGGCATTCTAATCACTGGCCACGACCTAGTTATTCCAAGTTTTGATTTGAGGTTTCCTAAAGGCCCCTACAAAAATAAAGGCAAGGAGTAGGTGCTTAGGCCTACTTCTTTGAAAATAAGGTGCAGCAAACAAAACAAAAGAAAAGTCAATTAAAGGTTACCAGGGATTAAGTAAATGGGCATGAGAGAAAAGGAGGAAGCACAGAAAGCTCTCTGAAAAAGGTGGATTTGAGTAGGGAGGTTCTGAAGAGGTAGAGAAGATATATTACCGAGAAGTTAGTGCCTGAGATGATCCCTCAAAACAGGGGGAGCAAGGACCTATTTGTTGAAATAGACAAAGAAGCAGATGTCATTAAAATAACGATAACACATCTGTGGCAAAACTTTAGCTGCTAAATACCACCAATGCCTATTTAAACTGTGCTCATATAGAATTAATTGAACAAAATTCATGAAATTCAAAATATTTGTAGTTGGCTTCTGAATTATGCTTTCAGGAAATACTACAATCCTGTAGTATCACCCAGCCTAGGCCGGCACATTCCTCTCCTTTGCCTCCACCATAGTGTTTAATTTGTTTCAAACTTGTAGAAAACAAGCATTCAGACCATGGAAATGAAAATAAGTATCTTTAGGGGGCAAACTATTTTCTCTAAGTAATTTTGCCTCTACTTTCACTTAGGAAAACCTACAATAGTATTTATGTTTAGTGAAAACCAGTTTGGATTCCTCTCTATCTTGCCTTCTCTGTTTGCTGTTCCAGTGATTAGGTTTGATAGTCTGAACGTGTATTTGGAAGAGAAGGAGGTGGTACAATAATGTTCAATTCTTATATAGTAGCTCAGCAGGAAGCTGGGGGAATGAGGACATTACAAGAAAAAACAATTGTTTTAATTCCCCTGAGAAAGACCCTGGAGTAGAGATTGTTAGCAAGTGACTTACCGGGACGGGGAGCAAGCATATACGTTGGTGCAAGCAGCAAGCATATACATTGGTGCAAAGGGAGTCTGGCCTCAACCTGACCCCTCCCATAGCTTTGAGCCCAAATGACAACACAAAGTTGTCCCACCTGGAAGCCTGGGGCCTGTTTTCTACCCCATATAAGACGGTCAATGGCTGCATGCAGCCTGGTATGGGGAGGAGTGAGGTTGGAGCGGGTCGATGTTCCAGGCATCTCTGAGCAATGTGGCTCCTTTTGGTGGAGGGCAATTCCTTTGAGAAAGTGGCAACTGTGAGCCATAAACAGCCAGAATGCAGAGCAGCTGAGGATGGGTGCACCAGTCCTATAAAAAGAGCATGGGCGGGGCACTAGCAATGTCTATATAATAATCTCCCCCAGAGGGTGATAAATGATTAGAGTATTGTAGCACAGATTGCTGTTTGCCTGCATGTTCTTAACTAACGGACCTAGATTTGTTGAAGGTGGCATTGAGAGGAACTGAAATGCTGCAATTCTCACCTTCTCTTGCAATGATGATGATTGCATAACTAATTATGATAATTTAAACGGAAGCAGAAGTTTCTGAATGGGGCGTCTGTGAAAGTTTTCAAAAAAGTTTTTTTGTTTTCCTTTTTATTCCCCTTATGCCCATCCTGCTTCTTTCTGCCTGGAACATGGATGTAATGTCCGGACCTGCAGCAGACTTATTCAGACTTGAGGGAAATTGTCTCATAGAAGCTGAGGCTAACGACAACAGGAGGAAAGCAGCCCAGGCCTCTCAGAATACCAAGGAGTCCCTGTATCTGCTCGTTTACTCTCAGAACTGGGTCTGATGTGAAAGAAGTCTTACTCGAATCTTACTTAATCCTGTTTTCAAAGACTCTCTTACTTGCAGATAAACACAATCCCTAACTGATGAATTTTCATCTGAGTTTTGAAAGATAAATAAGAGACTCTAATAGAATAAATGTAAATGTTTTAAAAGAAATGTTAAGCATAAAATCACTTTATGTGAAGTAGACCATCCACACTAAAGAGATGTATTTCTTCATGTTTGTTTGTTTTTCCTTGGAAAAGTAAGAATACTAGATTATCAGTTCCTGGGAGGAAAGGTGCTTAAATACATTTTCTTTGTATATCCAGTCTGTGAGCCTCATACATACACTCAATATACTAGAACACACTCAATAAATGTGTAATTAATAAACAATATTCTAAGTAGAGGTTAATTTGGCAATTTAATTCCTGAGTTTTTGTAAGTCTTGACTACATATATTTTTAAGTAATCTTCATTTCCAAAACCTATTTATCACAAAAGGCAATGGAACTATGTTTACATAATGATACATAGCTAGATGAATTCATCTTTATGTTTCCACAAACACAGATTACCATTTTCTTACACTTGGTCTTCTGATATTGTGTAGTTCACCTGAACTAGCTTATTTTTAAAGAACTTTGAAGATATAATGACATGCTACTAAATTAAAATAGCCTTTTTTAATGCTGCCATCCTCAGGTACAAGACCACCAAATTCACTTACTTTTCCTTATTGCACAGATCTAAACCTAATTTGAATTCATCAAATGTTCCTTGTACCTCCAAAGGTGAGTATCCCCTGACTGAGCAGAATTTTCTTGTAATGCGTTAGGAAACAGCACTAATATCTTTGGTTCTCAATAGATAGGTTTTTAAGGTCTTTATTATATATAATCTTTATGTTTCAGGAACAAATTTCAACTTCTCCTGTTACATAGTGAGTAATTTGTGTGATTATAACAGGGCTTTATGCTAGCATAAAGTTTTTGGAGAGCAAAAGAAAAACAAACAAACATGTTCAACCTTGGGCAGGTTAAGAAATGTTAGGGCAATGCAATGCATTCCATTAGTCTGCCCTGCCCTGGTTAGGGCAATCCCAGCATGATTCAGAGCTTAAAGTGGTCTGGGATGGCATAAATCAAAACTCTAGGTCATGAGGGAATTTACAAGAAGAACCATTGTGAAGCCACTAATGACATCCTTCTTGAAATGGGCCATCACAAGAAGCCCAGTCAGATGGGATCATATCAGATCGTTTTATTATGATTCATTTATGCCCATTATAATCAACTTCGCACTGAAAAAGCTCTGATTGCTGCACACTTTGGGTGACTATATAATTTATGATCTACACGAGACACTTTTTAACTTGAAAGGGGCACTGTTAATTGTACCGGTGCAAGATGTTAAACTGAAACTCCTCAGGAAAGCTGAAGTCTAAGGTCACTCTAAACACAGAGTATTCCTTTGTTGTTCAATGAGAAATCAAAACAATAGACAAGGCAATTCATGATGAGTTTACAGGAAATGTGAAAGGAGAAAGAGAATACCATAGTTAAAGATGCACTCTCTCAACGTAAAGGTAGACTTGAAGCTGGTTTTGAAGGATAGGGGAAATGCAGAAATCTGGTTAATAGCTGTTTGATTATCTTCAGATTATGCCTTCTGTACATCTTTACATGTATATTTGATGTGGAAAGAAGATGACAAAACATAAGGAAGATTTGTCATTTGTGTTTGAAACTGATTTTGCAGTCCATATTGTTTCCTAGGCAAGGCAGTTTCTCTTGGCAGCCAAATGGTCACTCAACATACAAGAAGAGTAATTCTTGAAGAGGAATAAATTCAGTTTTGCAGTTGCTCATTTAGCTGAATACTTCAATTTGTCTTCTGACACTCACCTGCTGGGAATTTTCAGGAATGGCAGAAACAGGAAGAAAGATGGGATCAAAACCATATCATCTATCTGTATAGCTTTTCCTACATTAGACTTGGAACTTGAAAAAAGGATCAAAGTCTCAAGATTCAAGGAGGGCCCCCAAGGCCCCTCAGTGGCAAATTCTGGTTAAAGCTGCATTTGTCTAACTTGGAAAAGCAATTATTAGTCATGTGCTTTGTGTCTTGTTTTCACTGGAAATTTTCCATACATTCCAACTGTCCTGTTTATGAGGCACACTCCCTTTCTATAAAAGCCAAAATATTCACCGGTTTCCCACTCTGTTCCTCTAAATAATGTTTTCAGTCTGACACACTAGAGTTTCAGGGGCTCGTCCTATTTTCATTTCCAACTCTTGGCAGGTATGGGTTTCCTTTCTCCAACTAAAAAAAAAAAAGCACTCTGCTATTCATGTCCAAACTTCAAATGACATGATTAAGGTGGTTTAAAAAAATGCCCAAGGATATTAGGAATGCATTTTCTACAATGTATCTTTTAAACTTAAAGTCACATTGCAGGTGTGAACTTGATTAGGGTAGCAAAGCAACACTCTATATTGTAAGAAATTTAGTGCTAAGTAAAAAACACATACTGGTAAATTAGAATCCAACATGAATTTTAGGTCACTTAGGATTTGGTTTTCCTGTAATCACATTTCAAAATTCAAGAATGTGTTTAATATGTTTTGACTCTGCACTTGAAAAT
The DNA here is from genome assembly GCF_003255815.1 of Theropithecus gelada. Classification (NCBI taxonomy): domain Eukaryota; kingdom Metazoa; phylum Chordata; class Mammalia; order Primates; family Cercopithecidae; genus Theropithecus; species Theropithecus gelada. The sequence goes on from NC_037670.1 coordinate 92,417,257, forward strand.
TAAATCTATATATACAGTACAATAAAATTAGAGAAAATTAAAAAAAAAAAAGTATCTGTGTATTACACTGTGTTGGCCCTATGCCAAGCACTTTATATAAATGATCTACCTGAAGCTTCATAAAGTTCCCATGAGGAAAGTTCTGCTATGCCCATTTTACAGATGGAAAACTACAGCTTAGAGAGGCTGTCTCACATAAAGTCACCGAAGTGGTAAATACAGAGACCAAGTTTGAACCCAGTTCTGATGACAGAACCTTTTCTTGTAAACACTGTCTTAGGTAGAATAGAGAATAACATAAAAAAGAGAATTTTCCCAAAGCATGACTGAAAACCCCTGGCTAATTAGTACTATTATTAGTTCTTAAGTGATGAGTCAACAGTAATCCCCAGTACCTCTAGATAATTCTTTAATATAAGTAGTATGTCATTACTTTTCTTATCATCGGTGCTAAGGTAATCCTATTTTCCCGCTCTAAAGATAAGAATGTTAGATTCTCCCTAGTAAGATTATTTTCCATCCTTGGAGTCAGAGACTCTCCTAAATACTTTGGTACCCTTTTCAAAATTCATTTTTTTTTCTATGCACAGGGAAACTGAGTTTTAGCATGAAAAAGCCCCAGCCTGAACACTTCACTGAGAGCATAAAGCAGATTGGTTGGCACTTGTTCAGCAGAGGGGAGAGCTGTCCTTTTACAACCATGTTTCCCCAGGCTCTTGCCAGGGGACAGCTCTGAGCTGCATGCTAATTAGGCAGTAGCATAGGAAGTGGTGTTTGCAGTCGCTGTTTCCATTTGTGAATTTCTAGCTCTGTCTTGAAAGCCAAATCTGGAACAGAGGAGAAGGCAACTTGTTCTTCTCCTAACCCTGCCTATTCGCTGGCCTCCGCTTCATAAACTAACTTTGCTGAAGTTTTGCTTCCTCGTTGATGATGTAGGAAAAATGTTCCCCTCGTTATGTGCTGTGTTCCTCCACTGAGCTGTGAAAACATTTTGAAAAGTAGAGTGCAACTTACAGTGACATGATTGGCGGAGAACATTTGTTTTATAGTATGTACAGTTCTGTGAGTTTATGGGACTGTCTTAAGATACAATTTATAATAGGAAAGATTTATTTTAAAAGGTCACCAAAGACCAGGCACGGTGGCTCATGCCTGTAATCCCAGCACTTTCGGAGGCCGAGGCGGGCAGATTACCTGAGGTGAGGAGTTCAAGACCAGCCTGACCAACATGGCGAAACCCTGTCTCTACTAAAAATACAAAAATTAGCCGGGCATCGTGGCGGGCACCTGTAATCTCAGCTACTCAGGAGGCTGAGGCAGGAGAATCATTTGAACCTGGGAGGCAGAGGTTGCAGTGATCTGAGATCACGCCATTGAACTCTAGCCTGGGCGACAAGAGTGAAGCTCCATCTCAAAACAACAGCAACAACAACAACAACAACAACTTCAATAAAGGGAATTGTTTTTGTTTTTGCTTCTTAAAAAAGGGCCACCAAAATCCCTATACATTAGATAAAACAGTTGCCCAATAATGCACACTGATTATTCCCTGTTTTATGTTTTGGCACTGTCAGTAAAGAGGTATGAGCAAAACTTCAGTGGGTGGAAGGGTTCTGTATGTTGACGGTAGTGGTACATAGCTGCAGAGGTCTATACATCTGGCAAAACTCATCCACTGACATTTTAAATAAATGCAGTTTATTGATGTAAATTATATCAATAAAGTTTATTTACAATTAGCACTGTAAATTAACTTAGATGGATTATTTGTTAGATAAAAGACAGCCAGTGCACAGTAAAGGAATATTTATTTCTTTCCTGCCAGTATGTAGCAAAACATTAAACTACAGTATATGATTTTTAGAAAAAAAGCCAGTGACAGCTTATGTTTTTATTTTGTTGTTGTTGTTTATTACAGATTAGATAGTGGTTAATTAAAGTTGTTTATCCCTATACGGCATATATGGCATTTGATTTACATATCCTCTTATATTCAGATTAATTTATTTTAATGCTTCTTCATATGGATTGAACTTGTTTGTGAGATAATAAAAAAATATTTTCAAATTCAAAACTTATTTGTTATATTCTGCTTGCAATTTCTTGCCAATTCTCGGCAGCCTAAGAAATTTAACGGAGTAGGTAGTGATACCAATGTAAGATTAAGTATCCTGGTAATTAGTACTATTAGGTTGGTGCTAAAGTAACTGCGGTTTTGGCCATTGAAAGTAATGTCAAAAACCGCAATTACTTTAGCACCAACCTAATATTATGATCAATAGTAATACTAATATAGTTTGAACTACACATCAGTATTACACTTTATATCCTGTTCTCTAAAGTAAATTCTCTTCTATCCTCAGTGCCAAATGTGACTCTAAGTATTTGTCTTTTCTAAAATTCATTTTATTTTGGAGACTCAGACAAAAAGGAACTCTGAATTATCATAAAATATGTTAACTGTATCTTATAGGATAGATAATCTTCCATAGTACTTTAATATCTTATAATTTTCAATTAACATTTGTTCAGTTTAATATCATTGGTAGAAATTTGAAAACATATAGCACAGTAGAAGTGATAAATTCAGAAAATTTAATATTGACACTGTATTATGAACCATAGTCCATATTGTCCTATAAAATTCTTATTCCATATTCTCCATATTTCCCCAAATGGTCCAGCTACTGTTTCTCCTTCATCAAAAGTCAGCTTTATGCAGAGTTCATCATTCCTTGGGGAAGTGTTCAAACAGTGCTTTGGAAATATATTCTCCTTGTTCCCACTGGCTACTTATGAGATTCTCCCCAACTTCCATCTTGTAACACTTATCAATCTCTATTCTTTCAAAGGTCACAGCTCTTATTTTTATGCTCCCCCATCTTTGTTATCAGCACTAGAAACAGCTAAATTTACAATGTATTCATCACCTTGCTCAAGGTTTTTCTGTCTTACCCAAGACACCCCCCACACCTCACTACCTCCACCATGGACAGAGCCATTAGGACTCTCTGGGGCCAGGAGCTGCAGCAGGAAATTCTCATGAGCTATAGAGGAGCCAATGGATAACGGAACCATGAATGAGTTCTTAGGTATGAAAAACCAAAGAGAAGCAGAATAAATAACAAATTCAAGAGGAGCCAGAGGAGGAGACAGAAAGCAGGCTACTGGTTCAGGAACTCTAAAACATGGAGTTGAAAGTGAACAGGAGGTCAGACACAAATGGGATGATGCATCCTAAGCAATATTTGCTTATCTGAGGCTGCCTTATGGGACACTGCCAGAAGCCTATTAAGAATTGGGTTCCCTCCAAATTTCTTTCTCACCTCATCTAGTTCCTAGACCCTGCTTTCATTAATTTCTTGTTGACTTTCCATCATATGTTTTCACTTTCACTGTTCTAATTCTTTCTCATGAAATCCATAAGAACTCATACCAAGTCCTCTCATTTAAGATATGACCCTAACTTTACCTTTGTATTATCAAGAAAATCTAAATAATATTCCTTCTTCTCAAGTCAAAATTGTCTTTGTTCTCTTATTAGAAAAATATCTCTCCTCATTACCAAGATCATTTCCTCTAGCTCTCTAGTTAATAGATCACTCAAAGGCAAATAATAATTCTTAATTACATTTAGCAACTAGCACTCAGCAATGTTTAAATTTCCTCTGTCTTTCAACAGTAAGTGGGCACTCTATCACTTCTCTCATTCTCAAGCAACTCTCAAGACTGTTATGTCTTTGGCTATCTTCACATTGCTCACTCAACTCTACAGCCTGATGACTCTATGAACTAACAGATTCCAAGCCTCACTTCCTTGAACATGACCACCAAATTGGTACCTTCAGTTCCAAACTCTCACCCAAGCTTCTGTCTTGAACTTTCAACTATCTGCAGGGCAACCCACTCAGATTCCTGCCACAACTTCAAAATCTTCGAGTCTCAAACATTATGTTCCTCTTCCTGACTTGAATGATCTGTTCCATTAATTACATTATTTTCCCATCTATTCTGATTTAAATCTTTGTGGTCAACCTTGACTCCTCTCTATACCACAGCCTCAACAACCTGTCAGTCACCAAGACTTTTTGCTTTTACTTTAGTGTCTTTAGTATTTCTTGCTCCCTCTTTTCATTCCCATGGATCCATCCTAGTTGAGGCCCTCCTTATTGATCATTTGCTTTAATGTAACAATGTTCTCAGAGTCTCTTACAAACACCATTTACCATTAAAAATCACTAAATACATTACCAGTTTCTTTCACTGATACAGTGTGATCACATTACTGCCCTACTAAACAATCAAATCAAAATAAAACAAAACAAAATGCCTGGAATTATTTCCACCACACGAGTACTCAAGTGTCTCAGTCCATTCAGGCTGCTATAACAAAATACCTTAGACTGGATAATTTACAAACAGCAGAATTTATTTCTCACAGTTTTGGAATCTGGCAAGATCAAGACAAAGGCAGCAACAGATGGGGTGGTATGGTGAGGGTGCCTTCCTCATAGGTGTCACCTTCTTGCTGTGTTTTCATATGGCAGAAGGGACAGACGAGTTCCCACAGGCCTTTTTCATAAGTGCACTAATACAATTCACCAGGGTTCTATCTTCATGACCAAGTTATTTCCCAAAGGCCCCGTCTTTAATGTCATTACATTGATGATTACATTTCAATACATGAATTTTGGAGAAGCAAAATTTAGACCACAGCATAAAGTTCTAACAAATCTACCTGCCATTAACTCCAAGGTGCTCTCTTTTGCTTTTCCCCTAATGCCCTATGTCATGGTCAATGTACATACCTTCTCTCTGCCTGCAGCGCCCCCTTCAGGTATAATCCTCAGGTGTTGTATATTTCTCAGGCAATCACTTTAATCATCTGGAGTCAAGAGTGTCTCAAGACGCCCCAAAAAAGTCCATGTTGCTTTCGACAGGAGATGGGGTGGAGTGAATGCCTCACATCAAAACTAAGTCAGGCTTCCTTAGACCTTGTCTCTTCCTTCCATAAGAATCAAGAGCAAATCTCAGAACCTCCCCTTGCCCTTCAACCACTCACAGTATCATCACCACTATCTACCTTGAGATCCCAAAGACTAATCTCACTTATCCATGTTTATTGCACCAGTTTCTACAAGAAGCCCAAGACTCCCAGATTCACCCTCATTCCCCCAACACATTCTAATCCCTAGAAGGCTCTGCACAACCCCTCTTTTCTCCTTATCTCCTACTCCTTTACAACTCCAGAAACCCATCCCCTGTGCCCTCTGAAATTCACAGTCCATTTCCAGAAGGAATGCCCATATCCCAGTCCCTTATCTGAATGTCCCCTTTACCATCTTGCTTGAACAGAAACCTGGCTCTCCCCTGAGAACTCGTCTTCCCCTGACTACAAGAGTAATGGCTGGTGTTTCTCCCAGAATCCAAATATCCTTGAGCTTGGAGATGTGTAAGCGTCTTCTTGAGTCCTCACTGCTATTCACAGGCACTTCTTCCTCTCTATCCCCTAGTCATCCCACCCTGAGCTTTGACACTTGCAGCTTACATTATATCACCCACTATCCTGAATTGTTGCAGGCATTCACTGACATTTAGCAACCACAGGGAGATGCTGTCTCATTTTTGGAAAATGTTGCTTCCTTGCTTGCTATAATTTTCTCCAACAGTACTCCTATGTCAATTCCTGACAATTTTTGTATATACACACATCATCTTTGCAATACAAGATGCATCAGCTCCTTATTCTCTTCTCCTCCAATTATTTTGTCCTCCACCCTGATTTGGCTACTTTGCTTCCATGTTAAGAACTTTAGACCTTGTAATTACCAGTAACTGCAACTTCTCTACAATTCCAGTTTCACATATCACCCTGTCTGACCACCACCTCTTGTCTTACAAGCTAATTCACTCTGCCTAGGCTCCAGATACCAAAAATCTGCCACTACCAGTCCTTCAATCCTCCCACACGTTAAAAGTATCTCACATTGTTTCACAGCCTCTCATTTCTCTACCCTTTCTCCAGTTACCCACAAGGCTAACTCTCTTACTGCCTTGAGGGCTTGGCTCAAACACTGGTCTTTTTTTAATGAGGCCTACTTCATCTAATCTACTTGAAATGGCAACTCTGTCCTCCCCCAACCCTGCTCCACTTTTTCCCATAGTATTTACCACCTTTGAACATACTAGATAATTATGTATAACTACATTTTAAAAAATATTTTGTCTGTCCTCCCCCAAAATATAAGACTTATGAGAACAAGAACTTTTGTCCTTTAGTTTCATAATGTTTTCATACTTTGAATGGTACTTGCCATACACTTGTTGGAAAATATTTATTAAATAATTAGCACATATTCGATTTTAGCTAAAATTAAAGAATTTATTGGATTATAATGTCAATATCCTACTAGAAAGTTATATATTATTGAGGCAGATGATATATTGTTCATATTTCCCTCCCTGAGGCCCTGGGACTTGGCTCAGATAGCACCTTCTCGGTGAGACCTTCCCTAATTATCCTACTTAAGATCATACCTCCATCTCCAGTACTCTTGACTACCCATCTGGGTTTCTTTCTCTCTACAGAAGGTGCTAGATACTTAGTGCTGTCTGGTGTGCTACACATTCTATTTCTTTAATATGTCAAATGTCTGTTTCTCTAAATTAGAACAAAAGCTCCATGAGAGCAGATCTTTTTGTTTGGTTCTCTGCCATATCCCTGAGGCTTAGAGCAATACCAGGCACAGTGTAAGAGCTCAGTAAGTATTCACTGAAGGAGAGGATGAATGGGTGTCTCCCCTGCCTTGCCCAAAACATCCTATGTGCTCGCTCTTTCTTTCTGTTTACTTCTGTGACATTCGGGTAACTTCCTCCCGATGTTGTCCCTTCTCTTGGTCAACTCTGGAGCTCAGCTCAGGGTGCGTCTCCCTGGGGAAGCTTTGTCCTCCTACTGCACTTGCTCCTCTGGCCATTCTGCACTGCTCTCTGCAAACACACAAAGCACTATTGTTTCCCACAGGTTGTCCCTGAATTTTGCCATTGTGATATCCTCACTCTACTCATTTAAAAAATTAATACTGGCACTTCTGTTTTTCCTGTCTTCACACACACATTTAAAAGTTTCTTCTAATAGCTAAAAACAATGCAAATAATTATATGTACTATTGGAGACACAGGATGGATTTTGCTTTGTGCTGATGCATTTTAAGACCATCTCGCAAAATACACTATGCCTAGAAAAGGTGGACCATATGTATTATAAAATCTAAATAGCTGGAACCTTCAATTAATCAGGGGACTAGATTTTAATTCCCTCCTAAAAAATGAGAAAAACTGAAACTAAGTATTAATCTTTAGAAAAGACTGCAATGTTCTGTCTTGCATCAGAACACATTTGACCTATTTCCTGTCTGAATCAGAAGCCTAAAGCTCTACAGCACTAATGGCCCAAACCACCCACCTCTGCCCCACAGCACCATCTCGTATTGTATGCCCACACAGCTCCTCAGGCTCAGCCACCCCATCTCCTTGACACCTTACTTCCTCTCTGTCCCCATAGCAACTAGTTCAGTGTGAAATGCACTGAGCAGGTGCTCAAGCAATGAATTCATTTATTGATTAAATGGTAATGGTGAAAATTTGCAAATCTGATCAAAGGATAACTGCAAGGCTTTTTTCAAATATCAAAGAAAGTTTAAATGATGTACTTACCAAGAAAGGAAAGTGTACACACACTTGTTGAAAAGATGTTCAAAGGCAAGAGTCAGAATATAAATGGCCATAGAATTTAACTACTTAAAACATCACCTTTCATAGGCACTCTAGGTGACCAAGATTTTCCTATAACGAATTTTTACCTGCTCATAGGTAGCTGTGTTAGTATTATCAAAAGCTACTTGATTAGAGGAAGAGAATGGGCCAAGATTTAGTCAAAAGAGAAAGGACATTATCATCTGGGAGTGGAGAACAGAAAACTCCTCTTCTTAAGGAATTTTGAGGTAGTAATTTTGATGGCTTCTCCATCCCTGAATTTTTTTGTTATTATTTAATACTTGCAATTAAGTCATGGCATTGTGCAGTGTTTTAGGGATAGGGCACCTGCATATGTTCCTGTTGTAGAATAACAGCACAACCTGACATAAGACAGAACTTAACAGCAGTGCTATCAAATGGAACAGGCAGGGTGCAGCAGGCAGCAGATAACAGGACGATGTCACCTCAAGGGAGAGTGGGAGGGCCAGAGAAAACTTCCTTAAGGAATTTCCCGGGCCATTTTATTACATGATTGCATCTTTATTCTGTCTGGTTCCCAAATATACATCATCTGTTAAAAACCACACAGTATTGTTAGGTTACTACTGAGAGTCAGCCCAGGCAGCCAGATCAATAAAAACTGGCCAAACGGCAGCAAACCTGTTCAAAGACATGAAATTATCTGCCAATATCCAACTCCTAGGTCTAAACTTTGATGTCTGAGCCCCTCTGTTTCCTACTTAGCTTTCCCTTGGACCTCAGACCTCTTTTGTCTTCTAACACTTAATACCTTTCAGGTTCAACGCTGCCATATCTACTAAGACCCGCAAGCTGCCTTTCAAAATGTACAACCAATTTATATTTGAATGGGAAATACAGGAGCTACAAACTCACCATGACTGAGGGAACAGGATGTCTCTTCACCTTGTCAGACCCACATTGCATATCCATTGATTATGCAGAGACAGCTAAGTTAATCTGTTTCTTCTGGCCTGGAAGGCTCTGCACTATTCCCAAACAAATGACAACCAAACTCCAAACTTTGTATTTCTAGGTTTCTGTGATCTCACATGCAGTGTGAGTATCTGTGGCCATTGATTCCTTGGCTCCTGAACAACCCTAAAGAGCCTGGATTCCCACCACCTTTCACTTTTGCACACCAACAACTCAGAAAAAAATTTTTAAAAAATGAATGAAAAATCTTTTACCAAATGTGCCATGGGTATAGAAGTTGTTGGTAAAGCCCTCTCAGATTCTGTAATTTCCAGTCAGCCTCCCAGTGTTTATGTGGCACCTCTTGTGATCTTTTGGATGGAAGAGTCTACTGTATATCTAGGCAACATCCAACAACCTGGTCTCGTGTAACCAACTCATTTAGACCATCCTGGACCACTTACTGTACAGCATCCTCAGAGGCCTAGAAAGGTGAGTTTGCCCTTTTAAGGGTAATGTTTTTGGGAATCCAAATTCCACCTAGGAAATTCATGTATAAGAGTGCCACTAGGCTGGAGAGGTAAGCTCCAAAACATTGAGGTAATTCAATATTTCTTTGGACTTTCAGGGTATTTAGTTCCTTGATTGTCAATGAAGAGCCCTAACAAAGATCCTCAAGTGGACTGATCAGTTAGTGGGTCCTCTGACACTAGGGCAGCTTTATATTGTACAATTTGGAGGCCAATTCTGGCGTCCTCTGGAGCTTGATGTTCTTTTGTATCATGCTAGAAGCATCTAGTTTGTTCAAAGGGCCAAGAATACTTTGGTTCTGCATGTGGGCTTTTTTTTTTTTTTTTCTTAAGATTAATCCCAAAGGAGTTGAAAATTATGCAGTATAGGAGAAAATATCATATACCATCTGGGCAGTCTTTGAGAAGTTTGCCCTGTGAGAAGGAGGAGTGTAACATCCAGTGATCGTTCTGGCTGACCCAACATTTCTACCCCCCCAGTAGAAAGCAGTCAGAAGTAACATATCTTTTTATTTTTACCTCAAACATATCCCTAGGAGGCAGAATTTGTCCAAAAAGCCCTGATGTCTGACTTCATAATGCCCAAAAGTCAATCTCTGCCCAGACAAGTCTATAACCAGATAATCCATCCTCAAGCAACAGTGAGTTCTGGCATCAGTGCTATGCTGACCCCCAAGTAGCCAACTGTCAGCCCCAGACAGCCCTAGAAGGGTGGTCTAGGCCCAATCTCCAGTTGGCTATGCTGTCTTAAGTGGGCCACAGGCACGTGCTGAAGATCCCCCTTCCCTTCTGCCATGTGATCACAATCCCATCAGATGTTACAAAGTATCATGTGGCCTTGGACACCTTCTTCACAAGGCATCAAACATGCTATATCTTCTAAACTAAAGACTGGTAGTAATGCCATTTAGTTCTCATATTTTCAGTATCAACCTGAGGTCAGGCTCTCTGATTATATACATTGGCCCTCACCTTAGGGCCCTTGTTCTAGCTGGTAGTGACTGACACGCTCAACAAAAGGGACCTTTTTAACCAAAACCAAGGATGCCTGAAAGTGACTCCCTTCTTCAATGTTTCTTTTCTTTTCTCAGTGCTGCCACTGTCCAGATGAATTTTCTTGGAAATTGGGCCCCATCTGTCATTTCTAGAGCATTTTATTTTGCACTTCATGATCCACTTGTCTTCAATTCCCCATAAAAATCCAAACCAAATGCACAAAAAGACAATGGAGCAATACCTTGGGAGGTATGGTTTGTACTAAGAAAGAGACCAGCCAGTCATTTTGCTGCCAACAATACAGTTCAGATACAATAGTGTCTTTGTTTCCAACTAGAACAGCCAGTTCTACAGCAAGTCCTGGCTACCCCAAAACTTCTTTGCATCCTTTGTTCTATTGCAGTCAATGAATACCTTACATGACTAAGCCTACCCAGCCTGGCCTCTTTGCACCTCTCCAGCAGGCAATTAGAGAAGACATTCCCTATTTGATACTCCTTAATATAAATCCTGTCAATCCAGTCCTTGTAGAATTTTGAATTTTCCTTTTAATTATTTTCTTTGTTTGACCTCATAATATTCTAATGATCCTTTAAAGCATAGTGGTAATCCCTCATTCCATAAGGAGGAAGCTTTTCACCCAGCCCCCTTCCCTACCTAGTACCTGTAACGGTTACTAAGAAATTATCCTAAATATATGGTCCTTACTAAAATCAGAAAAAAAAAAAAAATGCTTTTACCTGGGAAGCTGTTTGTTGTTCAATTCCAAGGAAAGAACCCTTGTACCACATGTACACATGAAACAGCAGTACTTTTAACTGTGGCTTCATTTACTATTGGCAGATCTTGAAATATCAACCCGTTTTATCCTAAAAGGAAGTTGAGTCCAAAACCATGGAAAACACCAAAACATTCCTGGCCCAAATCCACCGCACATCTCACATACCTAATAAGATATATTTGGTACAATTTTTCAGAGCTGGAATATTTCTAGCTTTTCATCCTCCTGTCTTCATCAGCAGTCCTTCTCTCCACTTCCAAACTTGGTCTCTTCCATGAACTTTGACTTGAACTAGCCCTTGACAGCTACTCTGCTTTCTTACCTTGTACTATCACGAGACTGTACAATTTTTGGCAATCCTCTAGAATAAACAAACTATACCAACATTTATCTGGAATAGCAACAGATTCTGTCCTTAACAAATGTAACAGTATTTGTTGATTACAAAAAAAAGCAAAACAACAATAAAATACCTGGCAGAGACAGCGCACGCCTAAAACCATTCCAGCAGTGATGGTTGGCTCGCTGATGAGGTCAGCATGAAAGGCCACTTTATAAGACCTTATATGCTGCTTTATAAAATGAACTTTTATATTTTATTTTATTTTATTTTAGACAAAGTCTCACTTTTTCTCTCCTAGGCTGGAGTACAGTGGCGTGATCTCGGCTCACTGCAACCTCGGCCTTCTGGGTTCGGGCGATTCTCCTGCCTCAGCCTCCTGAGTAGCTGGGATTACAGGTGCCCGCCACCATGCCTGGCTAATTTTTGTATTTTTAGTAGAGACGGGGTTTCACCATATTGGCCAGGCTGGTCTCGAACTCCTAACTTCAGGTGATCCACCCACCTTGGTCTCCAAAGTGCTGTTATTACAGGTGTGAGCCACTGCTCTTGGCCTAAAAATGAACATTTAGTACTTTGGATAATAGCACTCAAAATAGAAGCATCTTTAAAAATCATCTTAAAAGTATATATCTGATAAGAACACTTTAACAATGCAATTTTAAGTTAATAATCTTATTTTTGTTTCCTGAACTAATATTAGTTAAGGACTTTTTTCAATAACTGCAGGAAGATAATTTAAATATATCTGTTTAATATTAGTAGCTTCCTAGCAAGAGTTGATCTTAGCACTTTTGTTTAAAGTTGGGTCTGTTTTAATTAAATTATAAAATCCCAATGGAAATCATTCTGACTTTCAATACATTTTTTTGGTGTGTAAATCAAATAATTTACTTAAAACTGTGAAAGATGAAATAAGGTTACATTAAGATTGACTTTAAGTTGAAAAATAGTCCTTTTACTCCATGAATGTAGTATGGCACTGCTTTTTCTATATAGTCATTCATTTATAGATATTAAATATCAAATACATGCTAGCTGAATAATTTGACCAAATTAGGTCATTCGCATCAGTAAAATGTTCTTTCCTAAGTTTTTTTTTTTTTTTTTTTTTTTTTTTTTTTGAGATGAAGTCTCGCTCCGTTGCCAGGTTGGAGTACAATGGCGCAATCTCAGCTCACTGCAACCTCTACCTCACGGGTTCAAACAACTCTCCTGCCTCAGCCTCCTGAGTAGCTGGGATTATAGGTGTGCACAACCACACAGCTAATTTTTGTATTTTTAGTGGAGACAGGGTTTCACCATGTTGGCCAGGCTGGTCTCAAACTCCTGACCTCGTGATCCGCCCACCTCTGCCTCTAAAAGTGCTGGGATTACAGGTGTGAGCCACTGTGCTCGGCCTTCTAAAATATTTTTTAAAATAATAGTGGGAAATAAGTAAAACTAAATTAACACTATGCATACATTTGATTCTCATTATAACATGATTTGCAAGAGAGTAAAATTTTGTATAATCTGTACACATCTCGAAGATTACCAAAAGGGATTTAGTTACTAAAATATAAAGGCACTTTGACATGAGGTAGTCAAGACTACCAGACTACCTTATGCAATGGTCTCTGGTGCTTTCTTTGTCTCCTCCCAAATAATATTTATTTGTTTGTTATTTATGTATCTATTTTTGAGATGCAGTCTCGCTCTGTTGCCCAGGCTCTGTTGCCCAGGCTGGAGTGCCGTGGCATGATCTAGGCTCACTGCAACCTCCTGGGATCCAGCAATTCTTGTGCCTCAGTCTGTCAAGAATCTGGGACTACAGGTGCGCACTGCCATGCCCGGCCAATTTTTGTATTTTTAGTAAAGATGGGGTTTCACCATGTTGGCCAGGCTGGTCTCGAACTCCTGACATCAAGTGATCCTCCCACCTCAGCCTCCCAAAGTGATGGGATTACAGGTGTGAGCCACTGCACCCGGCCGGCAGTAATATTTAAACTAGTAGACAAGTCTGCCCCTAACTTTGTCAGGGCCAACAGCAAGAGCACAAATAGCAGTGAGCATACCAGACTAAATATTTAACAGCTACAAACCAGGCAAAGAAACCCACAGGTGAAACAAGTTCTATCTTCCTTCCTTGATAAATATATATGCATAATGACCTGGAAGGCTAGGTCTGAATTTGGAATATTCACCTTCAGATTTCTGATTAGGAACTGGGCAGTGTGTGAAGTGTTGCCTCTCCAGCCATGATCTTCCCCTCTTTTCTCCCACCTGTAGATTTGTTCTGCAGCACAGGTAGCCTGTCGTTTACCTACATGCATACTTCAGCTCGCATGTCCAAGCTCTTTTTACTTCTCCTGTGTCAGTGTCCTTGGCCATCTTCACCTAGGATTTGGCACAGGGGTGACTCAGTTTACCTCCAGATGGCAGGCCATAAAAGTAGCCTGAGGCTGTTTAGGCTAAGAATTCTGGAGATGATCTAGAGGGGGTAACAGATGCTACTTGAGCAAGCCCCATGGACTCCCTGCCCATGGTTGAGGTCATGGTCTGAGGATGGCTAGAGCTGAACCTTCCAAGGTTCAAGGTAGGGACTCCTCTCACCTTTGAAAAGCAATCTATATGTCTATCATTATGATTCAGAATGCTGACTCAAACCACACAGATCAGAATTCTGGGACCATTATTTATTAGTTAAGAGATCTTGAAGAAGTTATTCAATGCCTCTTTAATTAGTTTGCTTACCTATACAATGGGAATAACAGTATATAACTAAGAGGGTTGTAAGCATTAAATAATATATTTTCATATACTGTGTCTAGGAGGGTGCCTGGCCTACAGTAAATAATACACAAAACTTAACTATTGTTATTTTTTAACTCCAGAACTCAGTATAGTGCCTGTCATAAAGCTGTACGTGCTTTAAGAAAGTCTAAATGAATAGTAATTAAAGCAGTTAGAATAGCTTGGGTTTTTTATTAATTTTTAAAGTACTTAGTTGAAAACTACTACAAATTCCAGTTTTCATAATCTAAATCAAAATCAATTTTAAAGTTGATACCAAGGGTAAAGAATTAGGATCACTTTTTATATTTTATTATCAACAATAGAAATAATTGTCACAGAAAGTTTGAAAACAAGACAGACTTTGAAAAATAAGATTAAAGAGTACTAAGTCTCAGCTTTTAATCTTTGCTAATGATTTGCCCAGAAGGTCAAGAGACTGCTTTCTGGTATGGGCTGGGAAAACAGAAACAAGTGTCCTTTATGGTGTAACCCACTTTTAAAAGAAAACTTTATTTCTCTAAGTTCAAATTCTAGTGAGGCTTAGAACTGATTAGGGAGAATTTGCTTAGCTGCCCAATTTTAGATCGCTCACTATTATCCTCAAGTTATCCATGGGGTCATTTACTCCAGATACTTTGTGAAGACCTACTGTGTACCAAGCACTGGACACACAAAAATATAAGCAGCTTCTCCCCTCAAGGAGGTCACACGTGGGTGTGTCCATAGCAACGCTGGGAGGAAGTTGTATGAGGAGCCTGAAGACAATGGGGGAGCTAGGGAAAAGTTCTGAGTAGAAAGGGTGGACAAAGGTTTGAAATGATGAAGACTGCTTAGGAAGCTCATATTATGAAGCACAATTCAGGCTTTCTCTACTACGTTCAAATCCCATCTCTCCTACTTACTAGATAGGTGACATTGGGCAAGTTACTTATCCCCTCTGCTCCTGCTTCTTTGCTTCAAAAATAGGGACCTCTCTCACAGTGTTATTACGAAGACTGGACAAGAAAATGGAGTTTGGTTTTGAATGCGTTAGGGTTTTTGCCTTTAGGCATGTAGTGGAGACGTGGTTCACACAATTGCTGCACCTTCTGGAGATCAGGTAACAGGTCAGGATTAGAGATAAATACTCTGGAGGTGTCAGTGTAGAAATGGTATTTAAGACCCAAGACTGGGCCGGGCGTGGTGTCTCACGCCCGTAATCCCAGCACTTTGGAAGGCCGAGGCAGGCAGATCCCGAAGTCAGGAGATCAAGACCATCCTGGCTAACACGGTGAAACCCCGTCTCTACTAAAAATACAAAAAATTAGCCGGGTGTCGTGGCGGGCGCCTGCAGTCCCAGCTACTTGGGAGGCTGAGGCAGGAGAATGGTCTGAACCCGGGAGGCAGAGCTTGCAGTGAGCCTTCTCAAAAAAAAAAAGAAAGAAAAAAAAAGACCCAAGACTAGATCAGAGAAGTTCTTAGAAGTGAGTTCTGAACCACTCCTACATTTGGAGGTTAAGAAATGAGGAAGAATCAACATCAGAGGTGGAGAAGGAGCTTAAACCAAGAGAGTGTGGGTCCAAGAAGCCAACAAAACTATTTCCAAGGAGGGCAAGGTCAACAGTGTCAAGTCACCAACAGATGATACATCAAGCAGGATGGAGATTAAGAATTGGACATCAGATCTGGCAATGTGGAGGTTACCCTGATCTTATGAGAGTGGACTGCAGAGATGATAAAGAAAGCCTGCTCACAATAGATTCAAAGAGAAGATGAGGAGAAGAATCGGAGACAAGAGTTATGGACAACTCTTTCAAGGACTTATAGCAAAAAGAGAGTGAAAAATAAGAGATAAAAAGATTTTGCCACATATATGGATATTGCTTTAAATTATACAGTAGATAGGAGAAAAGCTAATCATGCAAGGATGGGTGGATCCTTAAAACTGAAACTTTATAAGGTGTACCTGCTGTGATTTCATTGGAGTAAAACAATTAACATTTCTCTGGGGAAGCAGATTTACTCATGTTGTTTTTCCCTCCTCATACACATGCATATCAAAAGGCTATTATGTATCCATACTTTCTAAATAAAAATATTTTTAATGGAACTATAATAGAACTATTGAAAAGTAAATGGTTGAAACTGTGTCTTTGCCATTCCTTGTGTCCTTCTCTTCTGCAATTGCTCCCTTTAAACATTGTGACCATTCTTGTTGCCCTAAGTTTCAGTTTTTTAAAAAATTCATCTTTAAGATTAGTTACAGTGTGTTCCTCCTCCCATAAAATTTTTATTTACTGAAATATTTTAAAATAAAATGACATGAAAAATTTCTTTCAAAATATTTAGTTGGGAGAAGGGGATGAATTGGGTACTGGTAGGAGATGACAGAAGTTGGCTTTGAGTTGATGGTTAGTGAAGCTGAGTGATGAGTATATAGCGGTCCCTTGTACCATTCTCTCTAATTCTGTATGCATTTGAAAATTTCCATTATACCATGTTAAAAACTTTAAAAAATCATAGGGTTAATACCATGTTTAACCAAAAAGAATCCATTACGTAGTGAGATTTCAGATAATTTGGTAACAAGAGAATAAGTTATTTTGGGGCACAGGAATTTTTCTGGAATTTTCCAAACCATATCAGCTACTTTGCTGTCAGCTTAGAGGTCAAACATGTATGATTTTTAATTTATCAGAAAGTGTCTCCATTGCTTCAAGATGAATTAATTTGGGTGCTTATTATGCAAATAATTTAGAAGGATGAATTTTTTGTTAATTATACCTTGGTTCTTTTAAATATCCAATCACTTTAGGTAAGCATAAAGAATTCTGGGAACACTTATGCTATGCAACGTTTTGAGGGGAAGTAATGCTACGGTCACAGAATAATGTTAATCTAGTTGGTTGTTGTTGAAAAGAATAAATAATTGATAGTTGAATTAACAGAAGGTGAAATTTCATTATAATAATAGTTACTACTTTTTAAAAAGAAACTGTGATATCTGAAATTTGTTACACTTATATTGCTATATAAAAATGTAGGTAATGAAAGTTATTTATCTTTTAAAATAAGTAAATGTGGAAACAATGTGCTACATTAACTCTTCAAATATTAATCACTAGATATACTTTATGTTTTCTGGTTATTTATTAACCATTTTATAGTGCTATTATTTCTCTAGCTATGGGTAATTTCCACCAGAGATAGTTAAAAAACAAACTGCAATAATTTTTTCTACATCAGAAATCTTTGGATTTGATTAATAACATCCCCCACTGCTCACTATATATTTGTTATTAAAAATAAACTATGTGTTCGAGACCTATAAATTCTGCTTTAAAAATTAAACTCAAAGTTATGCTGGTCTTATGCAGCTTCTGGTCTCTTTTGTATGGCTTTATTGCCCTCAACATTTTCCTGGTGTAAACTACTGAGCAAGGGAACAAGATTTCCTTTGTAACTGATACCTAAATTTCTATTCTGCTTTAAGCATCTAATTTGCACTGTAAAGACATATAATTTGAGACTTGTAGCTATATCACAAAAGTACAGCAGTTTATGCTGATCTCTAATTTTCTGAGTTATGCTGGCTATAATTTACATTTTTTGCATGTTTTTAACTGCCATGCAAATCAGTATACATCAGAAACCTTTGTATATTGACAGAGACTGGGAAAAGGATGCCTTGTTCTGATTTCAGATAAGCATTCCCTTTTCAGGTCTGCAGGTGCAAGGAGGCCCATTCATAATATTTCCTTCAAATCAGTTTTAGACGCTGGGTAGAAATACAATGCTTTTTCACAAGAGCCTGACTAATGTTTTTAGGCACAGTTAATGTTTTTTTAAAAATGTACTATAAATAGTAAATTTTAGAGGCAAGTGAGACTTTTTCCTTTGCCTATACATTGGGAACAAAATATACTGTTATAACACAAATTTTGGTCATTTTACTAGTGTGTGTGTGTGTTTACTAAATCTAGAAAAGGACTTTATTACTTATTGAAACAGGATGAAATTATGCTTAGTGGAAAATTTGCTGCAATAAATGCATGCTTCTTCCATTTAAGAGATAACTGATAATGAATGTTACTTTTTCCTTTGCCTTTTCACTATTTTGAAATCAACAAACAAGCCAAAAAATAACCACAAGATCAAGAGATTTACTCTAATTTCTCCGTTTCAGATAACTGAGCAAATCTCCCTGAAACAAATATTAGAAAACTATATATGCAACAATTTACTAAAGACAGCTGGATGTTTCCAAATGTTTTTATATATATATATAGAGAGAGAGAGAGAGCCTACTTATAAGGTTATGACTTGGCTGTTTTAATTAGCTTCAGGCAAAAACTTGGCGCATCAAAGTATAGGAGTAAATTTTAACCTACAAAACAATTACAACTATTAATTCAACTCTCCTTGAGCCCGAGAGGTCAGAGAAAGGATCTAATATAATTTAAGGACTTGGTGACCAAACAGAGAAAAAGTGAAATTAAAAAAAAAAAAAAAGAAGAAAGTATGACAATAGTCACTGCATTGGCAAAAATAAATGTTGGGTCTATATTGAAAACCATTAAGAACTCATTCTAAACTCATGATTCGTCCTATTACTTAGTTGTATAATTTTCCAACAATCCAATCCGGTATACCACCTTACATTTGATTTTGTCTCATAAATCAAAAGTCCTGAAACACCTTCTCATGTACTATTTGACTTGAACTTCCCTTTGTGATTTAGAGAAGGCAGGTATTATTAACCTCGTTTTACAGATGAGGACAATGAATTTCATAAAGAGTTAACCTCTCCACATCAAGGTAGCTCTGACATAAATGGTTTGCCTGGACAGAAGGCTGTCAATCCTGGTCCAGAGTTCTTTCTGCTTCTCTGTATCAGAGATGGATCTCTGTGAGGGATCAATTAGATAGTATTTTTTTTAAGCTGAAAGGATGGTGACTTAAAGCATGAATATCCCTCCAGTGTGGGTGATTCATTCAGATTGAGCACTAATGATAGTAGAAACTCGTATGCTGTCCTTTTCTGGACTCAAAAATTGAAGACTACTCCCATTATAACCAACTTATCTACAGCCTCGAGTTAAAGGCAAGTTAGTCGTTAGTGGACCCAAATGTTAGAAAGATGGGGAGAATATTCTATACAGACGATGCCCTTAAGAATGGACCAGGGCCCCTAAATGACTTCTGTAAACAGGACACCCTGTCTTCCAAAATTCCTTTCTGTTAGGGCTTCCTCAACACCTAGGAGTAACACACAGTGCCTCCTCTGATAATTAGTCCTTGCTGTCGCTCCAGGGCAGAAATGCTTGACACCTGGCCTAGAGGCCATCTGTGCTAGAGGACGCTGCCACGCACTCGCCCTCTTGAAGTTCTCTGATGACCGCAACTTACCTGGCCGGGATGCTCTGGCTGGGCAGCTCTTCGTGCCAGCCCAAGACCTTTGAGGAAAAGAAGAAAACAAAACAAAACAAAACAACTTACCCCCTTGGCCCAGTCCAAGAACAAGTGAAAGTACCCAGGCTGCCCAGAGGAACGAGGCGGGACCTCGCCGGTCGTTTTGCAGGCAGACAAATGCAGCGGTAAAAAAAGCCAGGGCCGAGCCGCACATAATGCAAAACAGCCCGCCCCGCGCCCGCCGCCTGGCTGCTTTCCGGACGCGCGCTCGCGCCTCCCGGGCGCACCTCGGGGCCCGCGGGCCGAGTGTCGCTAGGACGTTTTCCGCAGGCCTAGCAGGCTGACCCCGCGGCTCGGAGCAAGCGGTGCAGGTAAGCGGGCCCGGGCACCGCTCGGCATCTCAGGGCCCCTGCGGCCCTCCCGGCTTGGCACGGTGGGTCCCGCGGTCTCCGCGAGAAGCACCTCCTTCGACGGCCAAGGGCCCCGGCGGCGATTGGAGAGAGGGCTCTGCAAGGGCTCCGCAGCCTGGTCCGGGACAAAGAAAAGAGCTTTTGTTTCTCTCCAGCCGGTGGGGCTTCTGCTGCATAAATCAGCTTAGCGAAGAGCCAAACACAATCAAACCCAAACAAAGCCCGAAGCTGGGGGGGAAACCACCCTAATGTACATTCACTGGGTGATGCTGGATCTGTGGGAGGGGACGCCGGCGAGGTCGAGGGGAAAAAAGTCGATGGCGCATCAATCAGCGCAGTTTCTTCCACAGGTGGGCAGGGAGGCCAACTTCACTAGCTGCAGCTTTGCAGCCTTGCCTGCGGAGCAGCGGGCAAAGACAAGTCGGCAGCGTCCTGGCTGGCGAGGGAGGAAGCTCGGGATGCCAGCAACAGGGGGAGGCGACTCTGGGAGCTCCCTAGAAGCACCCGCCGACTCCCGCAGGCACAGAGCGAGGCATCGCCGCTCCCTGCGTGGCGGGGAGTGGGGCCCGCGGCTGCGAGCGCAGGAGGGGAGGTTCCGCTGGGTGCCGGAGCCCGGCTACGCGGGGCGGGGGCTGCGTGCCCTTGTCCTTTCGGCCCCAGTGCGCGGCTCAGGCGTCCCGCAGTCCAGAGCCCGAGTTGCTGGCGCGCTCTGGGGTGCACACGGCGAGGATGCGAGAGAGGCGAGGGCGGCGATGGGCGGGAGAGGGGTGGTCCTGCTCTGGCCCCCCGGGGGGCTTCAGACCTGCGGGTAGCCCGGTACACTCAGGGCAGAGAGTTGCTAGGAAACCTCCCCACGCTACCGGAGCGCCTCGGCTTGGCTGCCCGCAGGCGCGGCTGCAGCCCGGGCAGGAGCAGCAGTAACAGCTCGGAGCAGCGTGGGCGGGACATTGGTGAGGCATGAAGTCACCACGGCCCACACTCGCTCTTTGTTTTGCTCACTCCAGCTCTTTTTTTCCCCCCTTGGCTCTGATAGTTGCCATTCCCATCGTTCACAAGAACTCCTGAAGCGTAGCCGCGCAACAGGAATGGCACGCCTCGTTCCCTTCTCCCTCCTCCCCCGAATCCTTGCACCCCAACGCTCGCGGGGGTGGTGGGAGACTCGCTCAGCGCCAGCAGCAGCTGCGAGCAAACCCCAATCTCTCACCCCCGCGCTGCTCGCCGCTTTGTTCGGAGATACTCACTGCCCCGCAGCTGCTGCATACAAAGTGGAGTCAAGGGACCGCCCCTGCCCCCAACGCCCTCTACTCAGCACTTTGCTTGCAGTTAGGAGCTCGTCCTCTGCCCCACCACAAGGCTGCCCCGGTCTCCCCAGCCTTTGGAGAGTTGGACCAGTCTGCAGGGGCTGTTCCCGGAGCGACTGGCCGAGATTTCTCGCTGCTTCTTCCCTACTCAAAACCTTAACCCTGGGCTGGACAGCCCTGTTTTTCCCCAGCGTCTGGTGGTGGCTCTGGGCTTTTGCAAGTTACAGTGGGTCTTTTGATCTTAAGCGTCACCTTCCCAGTAAACGGAACAAAGAAGTTACAGACAGCAGCTAAGTGGGGAGAGGGGAGCTAAGGAGAGAAGGTGGGAGGCGTTTCTGCCTGCTTGCAGCTCAGAAATTTAGGTGCAAGTAGGATGCGGGTGTTATGCTGGGCAACTGTCCGGGAAGCAGCGCGCCTCCTCGGGTCCTGTCATTACCACGCTAAGTCGAGGGAGGGAACTCAGTCCCCCGCATTGGAAACGAGGCAGTGTTTCCAGTTCAACACTGTGATGGTTCTCTTTTCCCTCTAGGGGCAGGAGTGATTCCCAGCCCAGAAGTTTGACCTCTTATTTTAATACAACACCCGCCTCTTACAGGCAACAGACCAGTCCAGCCAGGTCAAGGTGAAATATGCGGGAGTTTCCCCCCTTCTTATTTAATAGTTTCCGTCTCCTTATTTGTAGTTAAAAAAAAAAAAAAAGGTAGGAGGCGTGCTCTCTCTCTCTTTTTCTTTCTGTTGACTGAGTGAATGGAAAGTACCTGGTTCATAAACCACAACATCGAAACTCCCCCTTTCAGGTGTGGACTGCACAGCGAGGTGCACAGAATCAGTTAAGCAAACCAGGAACCCAGCTAGAAAATTAAACGCGCCCTGGATCTACAAAGCAGGTCCCTTCGAGAGACCAAAGCCGTGATCCCAACCTTAGCAACATAATTCTACTACAGGTGATGTACTCTAAATAAACAGAAATAAATCCAGCTCCGCTTTAATTTTTATTTTCTTAGTTCCAAGTTTGAACAGTTATAGTTTTGTTTTTTGGTTGTCCTAAAGGAAAGACCTACACATTAGTTAGGAAGGGTGTGAGGACTTGAAAATTTGAACACAAAAGTATCATAGTCAATATCTGATTAGCGACTCTTCCATTGGGCAGCCTGTGTGTTTTCCAGGGGTTATGACACAGACCTACTGAATGCAGCCACCCTTGAGATGTGCAGTGCTCCAGTTAAAAAAAAAAAATTAAATCCCTCATTCCTGTAAGGATTGACGTAAAGTGTACGTCAGTACACTTTAAAGTGTCTATCACATCACCATTCCATGATATTCTAAAATACAACTCGTGATGCTGGGTTGTAAGTGGCAGTTACAGTAACAAATAACATATAAATGTATGCAAACAAGAAAGGATGTAACTTTATGAAATTGATGAGGTATGCACTAATTTTTGTAACTCTATATTTTTAGGTGTTGATATATTATATATACTAATCCAGAAAAACCATGTAGCAAGAGGAATAAAATGAAGTTCAGAAATCTGTTTCGGCAAATTTTGAAGCCCTTTAGAAAGAAAGATTTCTACATGTTGTTACGTGAAATTCATGCAAATATATGTCAGGTGCCAGTGCTATGGAGTTGTTGAAGAATAAGCACAATACCATTTATTACCACTTCTCAGTTGTAAAGAAGCTGTAACTCTGGTTGTTGAAATAAAATAAAATGAAACATCCTAGATGTGAGACTGACCCCTGCCAGTTATTTACAAAAAAGTTATCTGCACATTTTGGGCTGTAAACATAAAAGTTAATTCTCCTGAAAGACTGCAAATCATCTTTAGGGTTTTCTTAAAGTAAATACAACTAGTGACCCAGGAACAAAAAGTTTACTTGTTTCCAATAAATGTCACTGATCACCACAACTCATCCTTTTTCCTATAAGGAAATGTACAGCACATTTTAAAGAAATGCAGTATTGTTATCTTCGTCGTATTACCTGAAGAATTCTAATAAAGGAAAATTGTTTCAGAAGACGGTGACTTACTTAATTTGTTTTTCTATCATGTTCGGCTATCTTGCTTTGAAATTTCTGACAGCTAATTTTTCATCATTTGTGGTAATGAGAGGAAATGAAATTCACAGATAGTCTAAAAATAACATTTTAGTTATTCATTCCAGGCTTCCTATCATTAGAGTCTTTGAGCTGAGTTACTAAAAGGTCATAAAATGAGATGACTTAAATTTCTTCCCTACTCCTTTAACCTTGATTTCTCACTAAGTCAGTTTATGGTAAGAATGAATAAGCTATAGATAGGTAGCAGGAGTGAGGGAGACATTCAGACTGTTTTTTAAGAAAGGATCTTGCTGTCTCACTATGTTGCCCAAACTGGCCTTGACCTCCTGGTTCAAGCTTGAACTCAAGCTATCCTCCCACCTCAACCTTCTGTGTAGCTGGGATTATAGGTGTAAGACACCACATACAGCTGTGGCTATTAACACGTTAACTAGATTTGACCAAATTATTGATCTCACAGTGGCACGTACAGACACATTTGAAATTTAGTGTGTTTAAAATGTTTGAAGTTGGGATCAGAGCCATTCAGTATGTTTTGGGTGGACATTCACAAGTTATCTATGAGCTTGTCTGAGACATCTCAGAAGATGATTAATGGTCAGACCAGTGAGATATATTGTTGTGACTATGACCTCTAGCTTCTTCTAATGATAAAGTACGTAAGTTACTTGAAGATATTTTTCACTGAATTGTTAATAAGACAGTGTTTCTCATACTGTAGACTGAAGACTGCATACAACACAATCCCCCATAGAGTAATTCTGAGTTCTAATTCCTTGTCTCTGTTCCAGGAGATTCTGAATTAGTAGATCTTGTATGGTGCTCGGCAATCTGCATTATACCAAGGCCCTCAAATGGTTTTTATATGCTCTGAAGTTTAAGAACCTCCTACTTTAATGGGTTAATGCAGAGACTTCTTAAAGGCCTCATGAGTGTTTAATAACAAAGATCAGTGTCAGGTGCAAATTCAAAGAAAAATGAACTGCTGGAGCCGATGTCTTTTGCCAAGATAGTTTATGGATGACTCAATCAGTGAGATATTAATGTTTTCTGAAACAAGACTTCCATGATTAAGCTTGGGAAATGCTGAATTAAAGTCAAATTAAATCCTTTACTAGAGGAATTTCCAGAAACTCAATAGACCAGCATGCCATTAGATTCTCCAAAGGAAGAACCCTTTATTCAGAGAACATCTCACAGATTAATCTTCCTTGAAGCATGCTGCAGAGCTAGCCCCATTTTACAAATGTGGAAACTGAGACAAACATTGGCAAAGAAACCAACCTCACTCTTTCTTTCTTTCTTTCTTTCTTTCTTTCTTTCTTTCTTTCTTTCTTTCTTTCTTTCTTTCTTTCTTTCTTTCTTTCTACATGTTGTTACGTACATGTTTTCTTTTCTTTTCTTTTCTTTTCTTTTCTTTTCTTTTCTTTTCTTTTCCAACCTCACTTTTCCAAGGGAATTCGTGAGCAGGCAGAAATCAGAGCTGATACTTCTCAATCATCTCATATTGTCATGACTTTTAGTTTCAAGTAAAGAGTCAGATTGTGGCTATTCTAAGTAAAAAAGGAAATTATTGGCCAGGTGTGGTGGCTCACACCTGTAATCCCAGCACTTTGGGAGACCAAGGCAGGAGAATCACCTGAGGTCAGGAGTTCGAGACCAGCCTGGCCAACATGGCAAAACCCGTCTCTACTAAAAATGTAAAAATTAGCCTGGCATGGTGGCGTATGCCTGCAGTCCCAGCTATGCGGGAGGCTGAGGCATGAGAATTGTTTAAACCCCGGAGGTGGAGGTTGCGATGACCTGAAATTACACCACTGTATACCAGCCTGGGTGACAAAGTGACACTCTGTCTCAAAAAAAAAAAAAAAAAAGGAAATTATTGAAAGAAAATTGGGAGCTCACAGAATCAGCAGGAAGCTGGGAGACTAAGACTAACCAAGGCCAGAAAACACGGAGGCATAAGCAGTAGCAGGAAGTGTCTAACTCTTAAGAACAACTTTTAATCCTCCCTTTGCTTTGGATCACTTGCTCAAGATTCAAAATCCTTGTTGGGAATATCTGATTTTCAGAATTTTCATCACATGCTAGTACACTGGCTTTCTGGGTGTGGGAAAAGGAGAGGAGGGCTCTTGTCTTTGGCTTTCTTGGTAGAAAATATGGGTACTTTTGAATGAAACATTTTATCCATGCATAGTCTAATCCTATACACAGAGCCTGTGTATGGTGTTATCCTTTTATAGCATGCAGGAAACTAATGC
Organism: Theropithecus gelada; assembly: GCF_003255815.1. Lineage (NCBI taxonomy): Eukaryota > Metazoa > Chordata > Mammalia > Primates > Cercopithecidae > Theropithecus > Theropithecus gelada. Next base: position 92,442,797 of record NC_037670.1, read on the forward strand.
TTGCTTAGCCTTTATCTCATCATTAGAAAGATGATGTTTGCCCTGGCTCACCACTTCATCGCACACAACTGGAAGTCTGTGTGCTAGAAGTGCTAGGGAATGAACAAAATTCCCGGGTGCTGTCTTAACTGTGCACCAACCAGATAGGAAGTGAGGTATAAATACCCCAGCTCCCTGTTTCTTGTATGAAGTCACTTTAGGCCTTGTGTTCTACACTATTTTTGAACTAGTTTTTAATTTTCAATCTATCATGGATTGATACTTAAATAACATAAAGTAAAATGAATTACTGGAAAAAATGGGTATCACTAAAATGTCAAATTTCTATAAAAGTTTCTTAGTACTTTTAATTTTTGTACATTCTTTGTCCTGGGCCAGTCTCAAACAGTAGAAGATGTACTAACGCCACACATTACATTAGGAATAATATTTAGCACCATTTTCCGAAGTTCCCCTGTATGACCAAGCTATACTTGGTCACAGTGATATCTGCATTCAAATAGATCCTTCATTGATTGTCTTTCCTTCCTTCATTTCCCTGTGACCCCCCAATATTTCCTGGTGTCAGGGTCTTCTTCTGGATAAAACTAAATTAAGACAAGCAATAAATGTGACTGGAAACTAACCGCTGATGTGCCGCATGTATGAATTTAAATTCTTTTCTTGTCTAGCTATAAGACAACCACAGTGCAAAAAGCACATGGGCTTTGGAGTCTTAAGAAGTAAGTTTGAATCTGCTACCCAGTAGCTGTGGAATCATGGGTAACTTATTTAATTTTCTGCAGCCTCAACTCATTTATGTGATGACTATATTAAAACTATCAAAATTACAAATTAAAATGAAGTATCACTACACTCCTATTAGAACAGCCAAAATCCAAAACACTGGTAATACCAAATGCTGATAAGGACATAGGGCACTCGGAACCATCATCACCGTTGGTGGGAATGCCACTTTGGAAGACAGTTTGGCAGTTTCTCACAAAACTAAATGATCCAGCAATTGTGCTCCTTGGTATTTACCCAAAGGAGTTGAAAACTATGTCTGCCAATTTTATTCGTAATTTCCCAAACTTGGAAGTAACCAAGATGTCCTCTTGGTAAGTAGATAAGTAGATAAGTAGGTAGGTAAGTAGATAAATAAATTGTGGTACATCCAGACAATAGAATATTACTCAGGACTAAAAATAAATGAATTATCAAGCCATGGGATGACTTGAAGGAAACTTAAATGCATATTGCTAAGTGAAGGACACCAACCAAAAAGTCTAAATGTTGTTTGATTCCAACCCTGAGACATTTTGGAAAAGGCAATCTGATGGAGACAGTAAAAAGATAGTGTTTGCCTGGGACTGCGAGAAGGAGAGATGAATAGGTGGAGCATAGAAGATTTCTAGGGCAATGAAACTACTCTGTATGGTACTGCAGTGGTGGAATCATGTCATTATGCATTTGTCAAAACCCATGTAATGTACAATACTGAGTGAACCTTAATGTAAACTGTGGACTCTGGGTGATAATCGTATGTCAATGTTGATTGATCGATTATACCAGATGTGGGATGTTGATAGTGGCTGAGCCCATGTGGGGGCAGGGAGTATATTGGAACTCTGTACTTACCCCTTAATTTTTCTGTGAACTTAAAAGTGCTCTAAAAATTAAAGTCTATAAAATGCAAACACATGCTACACAAAACTACCCAGTAAAATAATTGTAAAAAATCAAAAGAGGTCATGAGCGAAACATGTTAGAATTCATCATATATTATCCCAAGGATTTTTGCAATGGTAATTAGGACTATTTTAATTTCATAATATAAACAACATTGAAAATACATGAATACTTATTTCAAGACTTGCATATTGTCATAAAAATAACATCAAATATCTTTGGTTTTGCTGAATACATAACTTTTCCTTTTCTGGTAACTATACTATTCTTTACCCACATGAATAGATGTAGTGAGCATGTCTTTTTATAGAAGCCTGTAATCCTAGTATTCTTTATGACAATCTAGTTTTATGTCTCCTTAATCAAACAAAATTGTTCCACAATCTTTTTAGTCTGAAGTCATCTCTGTACAGTTTGATATACAACTGTATGAAAGTTTCACTCACTTGCATGTGCCAGAGATACATATATTTAATACTGCCTTTTATTTAAAATTTAACATGTTTACCCTAATATGTAGCTGGGGGGCTAAATGAATATGCAATAAGTATTAAGTATTACTTTATTGCTCAGATTTCTAAATGGACAGCAGTATAAAGGACCAACAGCTGGTTCTCTCAAATAGAGGTATCAGCAGACATTATAAAGACAACATTTCACCATTGACATAGTTCATCTGTTGAGCCACCGTGGAATGTGGACTGATTTGCACATCATTACACAGCTAAAGGCCTTTCTGAACTTCAATAACTCAGAGGGAACCCATGACTAAAATTCTCCCTTTCAGCATTTTCTCATGATCACATAGCCTCTGGAGAGTGAAGTCACTACAAAATTTAAATTATTCTAATCAAATTCACATGGAGTTTTTATACTTGGAATACTGCCATTCTCAGCCCCCTTCTCCAATTTCAAAATTACTTCATGTTTCACCTTGAAGAATGTGACCTTTTAACATAGTGAGGAAACTCTTTGCATGTTACGCACAGGATATTCAATTTAAACATTCATCTAATAAATATGTAAATATTTATTGAACATTTACTATGTGTAAAGTGATGGGCCCTATGGAAAACACAAGCATCAATAGAACCCAATCCCTTTTTTGAAAGATACTATAATCTGATTTGGAAATAATATGTAATAATAATAAAAAAGATGACTAATTTGGTAAATTGTTAAAAGTAAGATAGTTCAGAAATAGAACCCAATATTAATAGCAATTTAATATAATATAAAATTTGCTTCAAAAATCAATGAAGAGGGGATAAATAATAAATGGAGTTGGGACAATTATTAGCTACTTGGACAAAAACTTAAATCTAGAAACTTACTTTATATCAAAATACATTCATCATAAACTAAAGAACTTAGGGTAAAACTAGGAGACAATATAGGTCAGTACTTTCTGGCATTGGCAATGAAAGTTCTTTCTACATGTAAAAATAATTTATCCAATTTAAAGAAAACCAATGGACACATTTGGTGATACTTTTTTTAAACCTTAGGTATTTATAAATGTTGCAGAAATGGATCAAAACACATACCATAGAATATGCTCATACAAATGTATAAGAAAACATTTAGCCTACAATAGATAAATGTGTAAAGAGGATAGAGAATACAGATGTTTAAAGACATGGAAAAAGTTCAGCTTTACTAGTTATCAAAGAAATACTAATTTAAGAAATGAGATACTATTGTTACCCATCAAATGCTCAAAGACTTTAAAAAAATGACAGTATGTAGTGCTAGCTAGGTTAAAACAGGAACTCATTTATGGTGAAATTGCAAATTGGCTGTAATATTTTTTGTAATCGGTTGGCACTATGTAATAAAATCTTGAAAATATTTGAAATATTAATCCCATATCTGGGAATTTAGTCCTTTAAAGGTTCAGAAATATAAGAAATGTATTTATAAAGATCTGCTCTTCAGTATGATGTACAATTCCAACAAAAAAATGAAAACAGTATTTTTGGCCGTTTGAACCCTTTTCAAGCTAAAGTAGCAGGGAAGTTTACCAAGATTTTAAGTGTATCCCAGGTATCACTGTTCCCTCTTACAGATGTATGCTAGACAACACCTGTCTTTCATTAGTTTACAAATTATATTAATCCTGTCTTAGTGAAGCATCTAAATCTTTTCTATTCTCTTTACCCTCTTTACTCCTTAGTAAAACTTCTTAGTTCAGGCTTTTTTTTTTTTTTTTTTTTTCTTGGAACTCTTAGCCCTCCTTTCTCCACAGTGGTAGGAGAGTTTTCCTTTGGAGACACAAATATAAACTGTTTGTCCTCTTCTTAAACCCTTCTATGGCTCATTTAATGCCACTCTCCAACCTTTCTCCTAGGCCATGGAGAGACTTTTAACATCAGCTATGGAACCTTGGACACCCTGGCCCCAAATCACATTCCCAGTACCCTTTTCTGTGAAATCCTCTGCCCTTTCTCAACTCTGTTTACCCTAGGCTCTTCAGAAGAGAATCCTGGTTTTCTACAAGCACTTTCACTTGCCTTTTCATAGGCGTCATTCTCAGCCAGACATGTTTTTTTCCCCACTTTTTTTTTTTCTCTCATTTGTCCTACTTGATTGTCAAGTATCATTTCTATTGCCACTTCTGCAAGGTCTTTTCAAATTCTTCTGGGCATGATTTACAATGTCTTTCCTTTTAAGTCATTAAATATTTTCTCATTAAAAAAGTAATATTTTTTTATTATAGAAAACTTATTACATTTTCATGATGAATCTTATTTGCTTTATTTTTATGTACCTGATAAATCATACTAGATTTATCTTTTTTGTTGTACTTTTTATGATTATCTTTCTATGTTACATATTATTCCATAGTGGCTGTGGTGCCTAGTATACTTAAATATGCTGTGTGATTGCGCCAGATTCTTGGCAGTGAAATATATTTGGTGTACTTAAATTGGGCAATTTGAGGAGAATTTTCTAATGGGTTAGAGTGTTAGTGACAGCACAGTATCCCTGAGTTAGAAACAGTGTGCATGGGTGCAGGGCGCAGAACAGAATGCATCACTATCCCTAGGCTTCAAAAGACAAGAGAAGCATATATTACTGAACCTAAGGGAGATTGAGTTATGTGAAGAGGGCATGTGAAAGGCTGTTTTACTGTTTTACCTTTGTTCAAGAATGTTGGCCAGCCTGAGGCTATCTGCGGAAAGGGGACAGGGAAAATAACTACTCCTACTTCATTCTTCTTCTCATCTTCAATTTCTATCAAGACATACCATTAGTAAAGTTCATTCCAAAGCCAGAAGTTAGTGGAGCCACAGTCAGAGTCTTAGGAAGGCTAGCCTCTCATGACGGAGGACAATTGGAGAGAGAAGCTGGTGGGGTAAACAGAAGACAACTGGCAAACATCAATGTTGGAGTATGTTCTGTTTATAGTTTTTGGCTATTTTATTAATAAACATATTTGCATGCCTCTTTATCCAAATTTTTTAATATTTAGGATTCTTTTTGTAGGAAAAGTTCCTAAGGTAAAATTACTGGGTCAAAGTTTAGATACATTCTCAAGGCTCCTAACACTTACTGCCAAATAGCTTTGCTTTTCCAAAAGATTGTACAAATTCATCCTCCAACCAGAAAACCATGAAAGTACTTTTTCATTATCTTTTAAACCCTGGGGAATGTAACCCTCAGGAAAAACTTTCTGACAACGAGTAAGAAGGAAAGGGTGGGTGTGGTTGGTTTGGTTGGGAGGATAGTTGCTAGTCTGTAGGTAGAAGAAAACAGGGCGTGCCAAAAGACCCAAAGAAATAAGAACTAAAGGACTTGATGAGATGCTTTGTCCAGTTAAGATCGCAATGCTGGGGATGGATTGTGTACTTTGAAATGGCTTTCTAAGTCAGGCTTCCAGCAGGAAACAGAAAGCAGACAAATTGAGTAGTTGAGGCCTGTAGGGAAGGTTTTAAGAAAAGGAACAACCGGTGGTGTAGTTCTCTGAGACTTATAATAGTGGGGAACCTTAGCACCCCTGGCTTGGAGGAACAGTAAAAGACAATATTTCAAGGGACACATACATACACTCACACATGCGGAATGGGGGGCTGTGTAAGGAGGACCTCCAAATAGGAAGAAGGGATTAAATCAATGGACCAGCAGGGGGAAAGCAGGGCAAATAAATGCCCTGACTTTCATTTCTCTCCACCCTCCAAACTCCTGCCAGTGCTCCCAGATGGGCCAAACTCAATGGAAGCTAGAGGTAAAGTAGTCCTTTAATGCAATCTATACCAGCCAGCTTCCTGGGGGCACAGCCAGCTTCCTGGGGGCACAGAGAAGGAAACTGGATGGACAAATGGAAAATATCCAACAGATTTAAGTTTAAAGGATATCAGATGGCCAAGAGATAAGAAATTGGCTTTATTAAGGTAGCCATAATCTCTCTTGGCAAGGTTAGCAAAAGAAATACAAAAATTGCTACTTAGTCTAAATTTTACATATTTGATTAATCACTAAGTGTTTGTATTTTTGCTAACTAAGGTCTCTTTGCTCCCATATATACTCCTACTTTTTCACTTGGACTCTTTGGATCTTCTTGATTGACTGGAAAACGCAAGTCCCAGAATCAAATACAAAGAATGAAAGTGAAGGAAGAGAAACAAAGGTCACTGCGTAGTTCTAAAACCCTGTAGTGGAGACTAGCAAACTGGCAGCCCATGGACCAAATGTGACCAGTAGATCTTTATTTGGCCCTCATAGCATCATTCCACAGAGTGGTTTAAAAATTAATACATTTTGGCTGGGCGTGGTGACTGACGCCTGTAATTCCAGGACTTTGGGAGGCCAAGATGGGTAGATCACGAGGTCAGGAGATTGAGACCATCCTGGCTAACACGGTGAAACCCCGTCTCTACTAAAAATACAAAAAAAATTAGCCGGGCCCGACTAAAAAAAAAATTAGCGGGCGCCTGTAGTCCCAGCTACTCAGGAGGCTGAGGCAGGAGAATGGCGTGAACCTGGGAGGCGAAGCTTGCAGTGAGCCGAGATTGCCACTGCACTCCAGCCTGGGCAACAGAGTGAGACTCTGTTTCCGAAAAAAAAAAAAATTAATAAATTTTGTGTAAAACTTAAAAATCAGGATGTTTCATAAAATCCTACTTTCAGCATCTCTTAATCAGAATATTGGGCACAAGTGGGTCTGCATTTCTTCAAGGCAATGAGCTAGGGCTGTTTATCTTCCACCCACTTAAGAATGGTCCGAGCTCTCCAGTCTGCTACAACCCTTACCACTCTGCTGTCTCCTTAAGAGTCAGTTACCGTTTTTCTTTTTTTTTTTGAACATGTTCCTGCTTTTCATGTAGCCAGGCTGAGTTCACTGATGTATGTTATGTGCCCAAGTCCTACAGGCATTTAAGTTTGTGATCCCTGCACAGTGGCTCATGGACAAAGGGAGCAGTGCCCAGCCTCTGATTCTTTATTTCCTTAGATCAACTCAGCATTTAGCATCAATTCAGCAGGAATTACATTATTGTCAATGAAATGTGGCATAATGAAAATTTCTAACAACCTCTCTGTAATTCCTTCGGCCAAATGATGATTGCCTGTTATCTGATCTGTGTCCTAGCTCTTACCAGTTTCCATTGTACCTCTTAACTCTGTATTTTATTCAGCCTACAGGAAGAAGTTTCAAGTTATAATAGCTTCTCTCTTGTTGCATTAGATTGACTTTCATAAAACTGAAAGTTTCCTATCTTTTGAGAACTCTCTTTTCCTTGATGTTCAATTGATTTTGAATCCTCCAAATATACTCTGTCGTAGGTCTATAAGACTGACAGTTTCTGATTTTCAGGTGTTATTTATTGAATTACTGGTTAGACTGAGAGAAAAACTTGCATTTCTTCTAGTTACTAAATTTTACTGAATCCTGTTATGACACCTGTTTTTAACTTACCCACTTGGGCAGAGCCTAGCAATATCTTCCTGATGCTCATTATTGCCTCAACTTTTTTCTTTCTTTTTGAGAAGAAGTTTTGCTCTTTTTGCCCAGGCTGGAATGCAATGGCGCAATCTCAGCTCACTGCAACCTCTGCCTCCCAGATTCAAGCGATTCTCCTGCCTCAGCCTCCTGAGTAGCTGGGATTACAGGCACGCACCACCACACCCGGCTAATTTTGTATCTTTAGTAGAGACAGGTTTTCACCATGTTGGCCAGGCTGGTCTAGAATTCCTGACCTCAGGTGATCCACCCGCCTCGGCCTCCCAAAGTGCTGGGATCACAGGTATGAGCCAGCGTGCCCGGCCTATTGCCTCAACTTTTATCAAAAGAAGTCCTACAGTCCTAGATCTTGCCCAGTTGGTTTTTGGTCTCAAAACTAAGTAAGAATATGACTTTTCATCATGGACACTGAGGACAGTATTAGAGAGGTGCTCAAGAAATGAGGTACACACAATGGGGCAAAATCAAGTTCTGTTGTTTACAGAAAGTGTTAAGTAAGACATTAAGCCTAGTACCTTTAAGAAACTATTAAAAATGCTCTTTAGAATATTAGAAAGGTTATAAGATAACAATATTTTGAAGAGCTTAAGGTGTCAGTTACAATTATTTTAGATACTCTGACAGCAAACAATGTGTCTCTAGAAAAGGGAAATAAATAACAACTAGAAGCATAATTGCCATATAGCCATCCTTTAGAAGGATACCTGAGCTCAAAACCCATTCCAAACACCTTACTCTGTCTTGGTAAAATGGTTTTAGTGATAAGTCAAGGAGTAATGGAGAAAAACTAATATATACTGGAAAAGATAATTTAGAAGTGGCCTGAGGAAATTCAGATGGAGACATCCAGAAGGCAGTTGGAAATATAGTTCTGAAACTTAAAAAGGGAAGTATGAGCTGTCATTATAGATTTGAGAGTGAAAATATGCTCATTCTTTAAATACATCTTATGTGCCACGGACTAGGCAAAGCATTTTCTATTCATTGTATCTTTTAGTTCCCAAAGGTAATTATGATCCCAGTACTATTATTATCACTGTTTTTTAGAGGAGGAAACTGAGTTATAAGGGTAAAATAATATGCACAAGATCACATTGTAAATGGTGGGCTTAGGATTTAAACCCAGGCAATGCTAGTCAAGAACCTATGCTCACAATTATGACTGCCTTCCAGCACAGATGGGCACTTACTCTGTACACTTAGCACTCAAAACTATTACAGATATTCAGCTTTTCTCTGTTGTAGATAATGAGTGTAAATATGACATTAAGGATTCTTTCTGCCTTTGGCTTTAATGGGAAAGAGTTATAAAGTTATAATTTGATAATTATTGAGAAATTTATTAAATTGGTGTTTTCCTTCGATGACTGGATTTTGAAAACAGAAACATAGTTTTGATTTTTTTCTTTTTACCACAAATGTAATAACATGTTCAGAAAATCTCATTATCATGATAAAATAACACATTTTACTGGGGTAATTATTATAATAACAGGCTATTTCACATTTTTCCCTCTCCACCCAAGTCATTTTTGTTTTTAGTGAGCCGACTTTTATCTGCTTCGCATCTGAGGCAGATGGCAGGACAGTTGCCTAGCTGCTGTTTTTTTTGTTTTTTTGGTTTTTTTTGGTTGGGAAGCGAGGTTAAGTCCTGTGCAGAAAGAGAGAGATAAACCTCAGCAAAATAACTTACTATCAGTAAACTATTGTCTTCATCTTGAACTATGTAAATATATAAATTATTTGATTTAGCTTGACACTCCAGTGCTAAAATTCTAAGAATATTGAATAATGTTTTTATATCCATCTTAGGTAATTAATGGAAAATCTAGTAAACAGAGCTTATTTCATAGGTGAAGAGGTGCACAGCAGACTGAACTTATTATGACAGAATTGTTTAGCATTTGCTAAAAAATGGTACTATTTAGTGGCTTGACAAGAATCAATTAATTCTTAAGGTTTGCTTCCATCCCAAATAAGTGCACTAGAATGAAGGAGGAGTCCGGCTCAGGTCTTTTTCTTGCCAGAATATGGCAGACTAAGAGCAGAGGACTATGTAAGGCAGAGGGTTTCAGCAGGGGAACAGAGCCAACAGAATTACCCACTGGGATTTTTGAATTTTGTTTTCTAGATTTCCCCAATCTCCCCTTTGTGACCTAACCTGGAACATGTTAGGAGTCACAGTCTCCAGGTGAGAAGTGGCCAGTGCCTCAGTTCTCATGCTTAGGTACTCATTAAAATAACTTAAGAAGCTTTTAAAAAATACTAGCATCCAGTATTTTTAAAATCAGAATCTCCAGAGTTGGGGATTGAGCAGTGATAGTTGGAAAAAAAAAAAAAAAAACAAGAAAACTAACAAAAAAACCCTTGCCAACTTATTCTAATTTGTAGCCATGGTTGAACACCACAAGCTCACTTGTTTTAGTCCATTTAAGCCGCTATAACTGCTATAAAAAATCCTTAGCCTGGATAATTTATAAACAACAGGTTTTATTTCCTGTAGTTCTGAAGCCTGAAAAATTCAAGATGAACGTGTCAGCTGATTCAAAGTCTGGTGACGGCCAGACATCTCATAGATGGTGCCCTTTCACTCTATCCTTGCATGGTGGAAGGGGAAAAAAAGGCTCCTTCAAGCCTCTTTTAAAAGAGTGCTAATCCCACTCATGGGAGCCCTCATGACCTAATCTCCTCCCAGAGGCCCCACCTCCTAATACCATCACATGGTGGATTAGATTTCAACATATGAATTCAGGAGGGACACAAACATCTAGGCTATAGCAACAGTATAGGTTGAAAATCCTGATATTCTAACCTCCCCTTCCCCCAGCACACACTATTTCTTTAATTCCTGGTTGAGAACCTTCAACCTACATGATGATGAAGACACTCGTGAAAACTGAGTACCTCACTGCTGGGGACCAGAGCTAGGTCAGAGTCTCTCAACCTTGGCACCATTTAGGCTTGATAGTTCTTTGTTGCAGGGGAGGGGTCATGCGTAGATTGTGGGATGTTTAGCCACACCTCTAGTTTCTACCCATTTAGATACCAGTTGTACCCTTTCCCCCAGTTGTGACAACCATTAAATGTCTCCAGACATTGCCAAATGTTCTGTGGGAAACAAAATCTCTCCTGATTCAGAACTGCAGACTTAGCCAATTAGCTAAAGCAGGACCCAGTAAGTCAGTCTGGGCTGGGGGTGGATCTGGTTGGATAGAATATGAAATCCTTAAATGCAAACTGGAATGCATGAAGGTTTACGTGGGGCTTTACATTTTATCTGAAGAAGATGTGGAAGCATTTGGAATTTGTTCTGTTATTTATTGCTATGTAACAAACCACTATAACATTTAGTGGCTTAGAACAGTGACAACATAAATTTCATTCACAAATCTGAAATTTGACCAAGATTGGGTGAAAGAGCTTGTCTTTTGTCTCCTGGGGTGGCCCAAAAGCTGGGGGCTAGAATTATCTAAAGGCTCACTCATGTAGTGGTTAAAGGCTGGCTGTCAATGGAGAGTTCAACTGGATCTATGACTGAAAGACCTACATGTGGTCTTTTCATGTGGCTGCTTGGCTTTCTTACAGCATGGTGGCTGGTTTCCTAGGGCCAGCATCCCAAGGGAGTTAGGAGGAAGCTGTATTGCATTTTATGAATTGGTCTTAGAAGTCACATAGCGTCACTTCTACTGCAGTCAAAAGTTCACCCAGGTCCAAGAAGAGGTAACATAAATCCCATCATTTGGTGGAGAGATGTCAGTGTCACTTTGGAAAATACAATCTACTACAAAGTTGAAAAAGCAGATCCCACAGGATTGCTTACCTGGGGTCTACTACAGTGCTATCCAGGATTGCTCAAAGGAACACCTGTGTCAATCAGCTGGGGTATATTCATTTGAAATGTCAATTTCTGAACCTTTCTTTCAAAGATTTTCATTTGGCAAGTCAGCCATGGACATCTGGTGTTTGATTTTTCAACAAACCCTCAAAATAATTTTTATTCATGTTCAGAATTTTTTTTCTTTATACTGATGCTTTAATCATTTACACATTTTCAGTACACATTTCCACATTTTCTTCCACGAAACAAGGTGGTGATATAGAGATAGCTTTGAGTAATACAGCTGTTTGGAAGAGCTACTTCAAATATTGCCTTTGGATTTGTAAAGTGCACACATTACTTGTCAAAAGACACTTTGAAAGCAGTGTTGCCGATGGAGTTTCTGTGGACATTTGATCTGTTTTTGTTTCCATGCCATGTCAAAATGAAAAAAGAAAAGAGATAACATTGTAGTCTGAGTCAAGACATTTGAAATTATTTTTTGGGTCAAATTTTATACGCTTATATGAGACACATAAATTCTACTTTTGGGGTCAAATTTTACATGCTTTTGTGTTACATTTGAAAACTATACTTTAGGCATCAAATGAAAAGTCAACATTTATGATGATGTAGCTGAAGTTGTATCACAAGGAAGAATTCTTTGCAGAAACTTAAAAATGATAATGTATATGGTAATGCGGATTCAGTTTTCAAGGGGAATTATGAAACTGTGGGAAATAACATGCTAGTGTAGGGAGATTTCCCTGACTTGTTGCTGATTAAGCAGCTTCAATGGCCTAAACTATACTTGAGAAAGCAGAGTGTAAAAAGGCCTCCGTGCAATCAAAATAGAATGCAAAATTTCATAGCCTTTATTTGGAGTCTTTTTCTATAAACTTGCATGGATTTCTGACAGCAGGGTTCCCAGCTTACAGCCAAGGTAAAGCAGTGTGTTAGAATGAGTCAGAAGTTGAGAACTACAGTCAGGCACAATAAGAACTATGGGAAACTGAGGCAACAAAATAAAAATGTAGTGATTTCAAAGCAAGGTAGTTTTCAGTTTTTCAGAGTGGGGAAACTCGGTTTTACATCTCACTGTTTTTAGCCATACTACATACTATAGAGGTATGTTTCATATATGTTTCTTCACAATAAGTCTGAGTTTTTGAAAAGCTTAACTATTTTTTTTTTTTTTTCTTGAGACGGAGTCTCGCTCTGTCGCCCAGGCTGGAGTGCAGTGGCCGGATCTCAGCTCACTGCAAGCTCCGCCTCCCGGGTTTGCGCCATTCTCCTGCCTCAGCCTCCCGAGTAGCTGGGACTACAGGCGCCCGCCACCTCGCCCGGCTAGTTTTTTGTATTTTTTAGTAGAGACAGGGTTTCACTGTGTTAGCCAGGATGGTCTCGATCTGCTGACCTCGTGATCCGCCCGTCTCGGCCTCCCAAAGTGCTGGGATTACAGGCTTGAGCCACCGCGCCCGGCCGAAAAGCTTAACTATTTTGAATATATTCTGTTTGAAAGATCAAGGAAATATTGAACAATTTTAGAAAATAATTATTTCAAAGTGGTTAAAGTAAAATAAGCTTTGATGTTTTTAATAGACACACTTCCATTATTTATAAAATTAGTTTTGTGGACTATTTCATTTGCAGAAGATACTAGATAATGTGTTTCTTGATGTACAAATTGGTCATTCTATTAAGATATTTTCTTTAAAATTTAAAAATCTAAATTAAAAGCTTGGGTGTGATATAAAATCTTATATGGAAAACTATATCAGCTTTTCAAAGTTATGGCAGCAAATGCTAACAAGCTGGGAAGGAGCGGCAGAACCACAGGGTCATCTGATCTACCACCAAGGCCTCACTCCAAAATGCATCACAAATGTGATCACTTGTTTTTGCCTCCACTGCTACCACCTTGTCCATGTCACCATCACCATCATCTCTCCCATCTGTACTTCTGTGATAGACTTCTATCTCCCTTTTCTCTTGGCTGCCTCTAATTCCTTCTTTAGGCAGCCAACAGATCAATTTACTTCCTTTTTTAACTACTATCATGGCTTTCCATCTCTTTCAAATAAAACCCCAAGTCCTTACCATAGCTTTCAAGGCCTTGCATGATTTGTTTCCTGCTTACTTCTCTAATCTCATCCATGACACTCCCCTTGGCTCACTCTGCATTAGTTCCCTTGGCCCTCTGTTAGTATTTGTCCTTTGCACACATAATTTCCTCCACCTCTTCCTCTCTATTCTTGGCAGAGCTGGCTATTTATTCTTCAGGTCCCAGTTTAAAAACTGGGTCTCCTATGAGAGGCCTTTCTTGACTTAACTACCTATTGTTGGTCTGTGTCTCCCCAGAACTATTCTCTATTATGATATGGTATTTAGTTCCTTTGTAGCCAGTATCTTTATGTGTTTTACCTATTTTTTTGTTCATTTTCTGTTTCCTTCACAAGAGCTATGATGGAAAAGACCAGTCCGCTTTATTGAACTCTGATAATGATGGGTGCCTGGCACATAGTGGGTGCCTGGCACATAGTAGGTGCCTAGTAAATATTTTTTGAATTAATAAAATCATGAATGGTGTTCTATAAATAAATCAAGGGTAAGTACATGGAATATATATTGGATAGTGCATGTGCTAATGCAACTTGTCTATATGTTTAACAAGAATTCGGGTGATTCATAGATGCTCTATCCATATGAGCTTTGAAATGAGAAATTTGTAGAGTTCATAACTAATTTTCCCTATGATATCATAAATCCATTCTCCAAAGTTGACTTTGTCAGAGTCCAAGTAAGGTGTTGAAGATATTTAGCTTGATTCAATCAAGTGTTTTTTAGGAGGAGAATAAAGGAAGTGATAATAGGATATGGAGCAAGAATCATTAATTATAGTATCTCATTTACTTTCAAGCATAATGAAGAAGTTATATCTGTTAATGTTCTTGTTGGAATTTGAGGAGTTTTCTGTTACATTACACTCAACAGTGGTTCAGTAAACATGAGTTTAATTAAATTTCTTTCATTATGGGCCTAGGCGTGGGGGTGATACATAATAAGAACACACTATTTCTTAAATGCATGAAAGATTTTCTGACCATTTAAAAGAACCTGGTTTAAATTGTTTTTTGTGTGTGTTGAATGAATTGAAAAGTAGACATAATTATATATGCTGTTAATTTAAATACATAAAGGTGAAAAAACATACTTGAAAAAGTCTTTTTACCCTGTACTTATGTAGAAACATGTGATGACAAGACAATTTTATTCTAAAAGGAATGCATAGTAGGTCTCATGTAAAATAAAACAAGAAAGAAACCTTTAGGTGGCGGCCAAGAGCTATGATTATGAATTCCTTAGCCTGTTTTTATGAGAATTTATGATCTTGTTTGAAAGTGGTCATACAAAACAGGCTATTTAAACCACAATAATTCAGTTCAAAGCAAACACAAGGACAAAATTAGGCCTGGGAAGGAACTAGATTTGAATGTTAATATTATCAAATAATTAATCAAATTTTAATTTTGATTTGATTTGACAGTTGGTATCTTGATTATGATTAGTAGTGAGAGACCCAGTTCTGGGAAGACAATGGTATTTGATATTGAGTTACAGGATTAATTATTCTTAGCACTTAAGTAATTGTTTTAATCTTCACATAAATCATCTTTAAACAAAATGGTAGCTTTTTAAGAACTCAAAGAGTGTTATAAAGATGTCAAAACTGTCCAGATGCTTATTGTGCAATTGAAAGCTCCATTCAAAGTTGACACAGGCCCCAGAAGAAAGGTCAATTATCTAACTCACTTTTGCAACATCTGGCAGAAACTATGACTTGTTGGAGTACCAGTGTGTTCTTCTTCTCCTTTTTTATTGCTCTCTGAAATGAAAGTTTATGATTATATCTGCCATGTGCCCCTTTCAGTTCTAGAAAAAAAGAAAAGGATAAAATGTTTTTTAAAAGGCATTATGATTTTGTGATGACATGCACTCGTTTCAACTCCTTGTTTGTTCTTTTCATCAGTATGCATTAATCTACTCAAAAAGTTTTAGGCATCACTATTAGATATTGTTTTAGAGTAATATTTATGTAAAAATTTTCTCATTAGCCATTAATTCTGTTAGCATTTAGATTCATGATACACTTTTTGATAAGGCTTTTGGGCAACACAGACTAAATTTGGTAATTGCTTCTAATTAGGCCTTTTTTGAAGTGTTTCTAGTTCAATTCTTGTCACCTTAAGTAGTACACATTTAGCAATGGCTGTATACACACCCAGCATCATAGAGGATCGAAAACAAACGACATACTCGCTACATAAGGAGCTGACAAGCTCTCTACATGCAGCAAGAGAACAGAAACAAATTAAAATAATATATTAAAAACCACACATTGGTGTTGAGTAATAAAAAAGAAGAAAAGAGAAAGTGTGGGTTGATAGTAATAAAGAAAACCTCCATAGAGAAGATGAATAAACTAGTGAAGTTTCCCAATACATTAATGGGAAAATAAAGATTTTAATTCCTAAGAAACTCTAGTTCCGTTATTTAATGTCAATATTCCAAAATCATACTTTCACAATATAGATGCCAGAGTAGCATGAAACAGCTCCTTTTCTAAATATTTTCCACCACATTAATCAATGAAGATGGCGACATCCTCTCTCAAAAAAACCTACTGAGTATGTTGCTGGATTACACAGCAAGTTGCCCACAGAATTATCTAGAAATTATTTCTGTCCTCTAGTAATTTACAATACAAAATTATCTAGGAAGAAAATTAGGCTGAAAACTTAGAAGGTTGTATCTATGAAATTATGTGATAGAAATGTAATATTTTCTATGTCGCCATGAATGGTTTTAAAAGGATATTCCCAAGGCCAGGGATCAGGAGAGCCATCTCTAATCCTGAATCTTAGGGTATATATATATAGTGATAAAATTGTGGTAAGGAATCATTATTTCTGTGGAGACATTTTCCTTCTCTATGAAACCAAAGAGGAGAACCAGAAGATCTCTAAGTGTCCCCTCAACCCAAAAATGTTACATTTTATACTTTTACAGAGTAAAGCAAGACTTCATTCAACATTGTCAAAGCAGAAATTTTTTTTCCATCTGGTGAGTAAACTCATGGCATAGTTGCAGTGGGAATTGCAAAATGAATCCCATGAATCCCGACACATAGGTGAGAATGGCTCCCTAGCAATGCTTAACCTACATGATTGTGTGTGTTGGCTCTATAATCACAGCAATAAAAAAAGAAGATACAGATAGTTTCTCTCAACTAAAATTTTGCATAATAGTGGTTAGATTTTAAGTCAACTACACTGTCCCCCAGAAAACCTGGAGTCTTTAATCAAGGTCAAAACTGTTAAATGCAAAAACAGTAAACTAAGAAAAACACAAAGAACTGATTTTCTTGTAGGTAAAATCTACCAAGTCTGTAAGTGCTATGAAACCAGTATATATTATGGTGTCAATATTTTTTTCATAAACTTACAAGACTGCAAATTTATTTAAAAAATTCTAAAATAGTAGATGAGTGTGTCTTCTTGGCACTTAATAAATGTAATATGAATTAAAATTTAACTTCAAATATGCCAAAAGCATAAAGAATCTGCCACTAGGCAAAAGGACTTAGTAAACATGTATATAGCCATGAAGAATTCAGATATCAGAATTTTGTATCTCTTTAGTTCAAAGCAATGCATTTAAATCTCAGTGGACCATTTACCTTCACATGCAATCTACTATTGCACACTTTTGAAAATTAGATGAAAGTCAGTAAAAGAAAGATGAACATCCAATTCCCAAAACTTAAAAAAAAATCAGTTCAAAATGTATGCCTATTTCATGATAGGAGATTAGAGAAAACCTCCAAATAATAAAGCTTTCATTATTCTATTTTTCATATGTAATAAGCAGTATAAAATGATGGACACGCCTCCTGTCTCCAATACCACACAAAAGTAAGTAAGAGAAAAAACTTTTCTGTTCCATCTCCCTGCAATAATCACTTCAGAAACCACAACTAATCTTGGGATACACCATCATTCTGCTGCTTGCTAGTGGACCATACAATGTAAGAAAGTTATTTTTATCTTGAGTGGCAGCAATTCAGCAGGATAGACTTGCCGATTTGAGTCTCACTCTTCACTACTTGATTGGGGTGAATGATGTCTGATGTAGACAAGTATAGGAGATGGCAGATCTCATTGATATTACTCCCTGTGAACCTACAAATGGGACAGACATTTATTTATTTATTTATTATTTATTTATTTGTTTATTTATTTTTAAAGGCAGTCTATTTAGAATGCTGTTTTCTAAGGTAACTTTTTCTTCACCTTTTACTATATTAAAGAAATACTTAAAATCGCTTTAATCATAATCGTTTGCACGAAGTCAGTGGGACTGGGATTTAAACAACTAGGGAAAAATAATACACAGAAGGACTGAGAAAAGAATGAAGAATGTCATCCAGGAACTACATATATATATATATATTTGTTTTAAAGTCGGAGCAAAATGCCGAACATCTAACAGAGGGGCTGCAAAGAGAAGAAGAAAAGGTGGTCAGAATGAATATAAACTAAAGGTAAAGAAGAAGAATGAAAGTCAGGACAACACAAAAATGGCTAAAGATTGACGTGGGAAGAGCGTAATGCACAAATGCACAAAAGTGAAGCTGGAGAAAAAAATGATGAAATGTAGAACAGGACCAGCGGCAGAGAATGGAAAAAAGGAGGTCAGAAAAGCACAAAGAAGGCTGAAGAACAGCAAACAAAGAAGTAGTATCAAATGGAAAGGGAGCAAGTGTCTAGATTATAAAGTGGGGGAAGAAACATCAACAGTCGGGAGGGAGGGCAGCAGCAGAGTGAAGAGCCAGAGCGGCGGGAGGAGCCCAGTCATTTTGCTTTGTCTTCTGCAAGTGGGGTTTATGCCACTTGACTGGAGCTTGCAAATGGATGTGAATTAGTTTACTGGCATTCAAAATCCTGCTGTAACGTTGTTAGGAATTTGGCATGGTAGTGTTAGCCTTAACAAAGGCTATCAACTTTCCTCACGTTAAACCAAAGAAGCTGAATTTACATCCTTTTGCAGCTTTCAAGCTTTTTTCAAATTGCATAATATGGCAATAGCTAGGCTTGAAAAATTCTGGGCAGTAAAAAAAGCAAAAGAATCTGTTTTCATTAAAGATAATCTTATACTCATTTGCTCACATTCTTATTGCTTTAGTTTATAGTTATTTTAATAAATCAAGTTTACTTAAATTTAGATGGTTTTATTAAAATTCCAAAAATTCTTGAAATATGGAAATACAGATTGCAACTACAAGGACCAAACTGCTAAGATAAACTAGCAAATCACCATTAAAAAGGGCCCTTTGTCTAAATAGTTACTTTTTTTTTTTTTTGAGACAGAGTCTCGCTTTGTAGCCCAGGCTGGAGTGCAGTGGCGCGATCTCAGCTCACTGCAAGCTCCGCCTCCCGGGTTCACGCCAAGCTCCGCCTCCCGGGTTCACGCCATTCTCCTGCCTCAGTCTCCCAAGTAGCTGGTACTACAGGCGCCCACCACCACGCCCAGCTAATTTTCTGTATTTTTAGTAGAGACAGGGTTTCACCGTCTTAGCCAGGATGGTCTCAATCTCCTGACCTTGTGATCCACCCGCCTCAGCCTCCCAAAGAGCTGGGATTAGAGGTGTGAACCACCGCGCCTGCCAGTAGTTACTTTTAAAATTGCTTTTGAGAGAAAAAAAAAAAAAAGGTCTCCTTAAAGTTGCAAATAATGACACCGACACCAAGAATGATTTGTTATACAGCAGGTCAAAGTAAATCAGTAGTCTCTTAATTTTGAACTGGAACTAGAAACCTAGGTATATTTTCTGTTCTTCTGTTTTCTCCTCCTCCTTAATAGCCTCTGAGTGAACTATCTACTGAGTGAAGTTTTATATCTTCAAGTTCAACCCTGGTTAGGTGTTCACTTTTGTTTCTCCATGGGAACAAACACGTTACCATGGGAACTGGGCAGCACAAAATATAAACAGTACTGAAAGCTTTTAGGAAGAACCATGCTTATAGCACAATGTTAACTATACAATGCAAGTGCTAGCTGGGCATTCCAATACCTGGCATATTATGGCATCTCAAAAAGAATAACTTGATCCTGTGCCTTGTCAAATGTTGGAAAAATAAATAAAAGGGAACTATACTGTTTTCTCATTAGAGAAAATGCAAAAGTTTGTTTTCATTAAAAAAGTTAAAACCCACAAAACATATTGTGGTGATTATTTGCATTGACTTAAAAGATACACTTAAGTTTCTTTATATGATGAGCGCTTTTTGCACACTGACATTATCTTACATACCATATCTGCTTTGACATATGCTGGGTCTTAAGTCAGGGAAAAAGAAGTAAGAAAGAACAAAGAGGTTAGGACTAAGGGTCTAAAAGTCGGGTGAGTCACCAGCATTCCAAATCATTATATCCCAGGGTAGTGGAACTGCGTTTCTGGGCCAGGAATGATTTATCAGGGGTTGGAATGTGGTGGGGAGGATATAACAATAGGAATTGCAGGCAATGTTACGGCTTTAGTGCTAGGCAAGAGAAGGAAAGGGCCCATTCAGTTGGAAGCAAAGATCCAGCCAGTGTTCAGGGAACTGAGTGTGAAGTTCAAGGCCAAATACTAGCCATGAGGCAGGGCCCCTGTTCAACAAGTGATGGTTAACTTAGGGTGTGGAGTGGAGGATGCCTACAGGGACAGACACCCAAAAGTGAAGTTTAGGTAACAGCATTGTTGGATAGCGGAGTGGCTGCAGCTTGCTGACACCCACAGGCGATCTGCGTACTGGGCCCTGGAATACATGGTTTACTCCAGACTCAAGTTAATGATTGTGGCTAAAGCTTTTAATATATTGCCTGGTTTCATTAACATTATTAACATTGACTCTGCGCATAGGTGATAGTGGCAGCAACTGAAAACAGAAAGGAGACCTGATTTGCTAAAGATCAACCCACAATAAGACCTCCACATTTAATGTTTAACATTGTACACTTGTAGAAAGAAAGAAGCATTTGCAATTCATTGGCAAAGGAAGAATGCCCATGCAGGCCACACATTTGGTTCCACGTTCCGAATAGTATGCTATCTTGGCAATTATTGCATGTTTTAGGTGAGAAAATGTCTGATGTGACATCAGTCTCTCTGATAAAAGCAATGAAATAAACTTCAATAAAAGAGTTAACATTTTTAAAAAAATGTTCTTAGGTGCCATCTCCTTACCTTGTATTTTTCAGAGTCCTTCAGTGGCTGTTTGGCAGGGGCTCAAAGCTATTGCAGGGAAACAATTTGAACTGAACGATATGGTTCACGAAGTCTGAGATCAGCAGACTGGCAACTCTTCAGCTTTCAGAAATAATGTGGTCATGCTGTGTGTGTCTTGTTGCACTTCTGGGTTATGGTTCATTTAATTTTATGGAACAAAATAGGTTTCCATGTAAAATAGCATTTTCACCTATAAATTAGGAGCAAATAAAACAAAATTAATTTTGATGTAAAAATCTAGTCTCCACTGTAACCCACATGTAAATTCCCCATGTTATAATTAGAGAAATGCTCTTACTAATATAAGACAAAAGATATTAAAAAAAATGGTAATTGCCATTTTAAAAGGAAGTAGAAATTCAAAAGAGGAAGATGTGAGGTTTAACAAAACGTTGGAATTAAAAATGACACCGACAAACTAAGAAAGAAGGAATGTAAGCTGATATTTTTATTTTATTTTTACACTATAGAATTTGATGCAATGTGTAATGTCCCTCTTATGATTCTGAAGTTGAAATAAAACTAAACCAGTGTGTTAGAGTCTCTCCTCATGACCCTGTTCACAGCAGTCAGGTAACTTAGTTCCCCCTTTCTAAGCACATTTAAATGTAAGTTACTTAAACATAAAGATTGCTCTTAAGAGTTATTTAAATGTAAAGGTTGCTCTTAAGAAAATACCACCTCAGTAGTAGATGGGTACTTATCTGACAAAATACATTGTGTTATTATTTCACTTTATTAACTTGTGAGTAAAGAGAATGTTTGCCATTTCTAATATGGGAGGCACAATACGGGGGCTGACCTCAGCACTCGGAGTACAGAACAGAGCACAGCATAGCGGGTGAGAGTGGTAGTTCAGTGAATAATGACTATATAGTACATTAGAAGTAGCTATGAAATGCTGCGAAAGATAAACAACGCTGAACACTAAATAAAATGGTAAGAATTAATGTATATTATTACAATAGGGAAAAGAGTGCAATGTGAACTAAGCTCAACTTTGACCTGTACAGAGGTGATTAGGTGGGAGAATGAAGGATCAGGGAGAAGGGTGCGTGGGGACTCCATAGAGTTTTTCAGGAAAATGAAAAATTATAAAAATCCGGAAAAGAGGTTAGTCCACGTAAAACCCATCTAGTTTTGTTCACTGCTGTTTACTGAAGTTCGGCCCCTCCCCTCCCCTCCCGCAGAGACTGGAAACCGGGATCCCGGTCTTCAGGTGTTGGTTGGAACAACAGGAAGCTCTTTTGGCAGCCTTGAGTATTATCAGGCTTGCACTTTAAGTGGGGGATAGGCTCATCCTAAGTAAACAATGTTGAGCTGTTAGAAACTGTCTTAGTGTTTGTTCAACCTAGAAAGGTAAGCTTGAGGCCTAGTCAACAAGAGAACTCAGAGGAGCCTGACTAGCGCCTTTGCTCATACTAAGGAGAAAGGTGCCTGGGTGGGGTCTCTGAAAGCTTCACATCTAGAACCTCTTCAGAGGCCTAATATGTTTCTCAGTAGACACGATGGAGAATTCCTAGGGCCAAATGATATGTCCTTTAGCATGAATAGAGTTGTAAATATGACTTGCGGAGTGGCAGGAAATCAGATCAAAAGGGAATTGGGAGTAAGATCATAGCAGGCTACTGAGTTTGAATTGTATACCATAGTCCAGTGCTTCCCAAAGTGTGGGACTCATTTACAGAAAACATTTTGGTTGTATGAGGATGAAGCATGAAATCATATTGTCATATGATTTTAAAATTTTTTCAATTACCTGTTACCCCTTCTCATTAACTTCAGGAGAAAGGCTTAGATTTATGCTAATCTGTGTCTTAAATAGTATTTTTTTTCTTTTTTTGAGATGGAGTTTCACTCTTGTCACCCAGGCTGGAATGTAGTGGTGTAATCTCAGCTCACTGCAACCTCCGCACCCCCGAGTTCAGGTGATTCTCCTGCCTCAGACTCCCGAGCAGCTGGGATTACAGGCACCCGCCACCACGCCTGGCTAAGTTTTTGTATTTTTAGTAGAGATGGGGTTTTGCCATGTTGGGCAGGCTGGTCTCGAGCTCCTGACCTCAGGTGATCCATTCGCCTCGGCTTCCCAAAGTGCTGGGATTACAGGTGTGAGCCACTGCGCCTGGCCTTAAAAGGTATTTTCTAATCAGTCTTTCTAACAAAGACAGAGTGAATTTCTGCCAACATTTAATGATGTCGTTTCATTTTCGTTAATTAAAAAATAGATTTCTTTTATAGAACTGATAGTCATTTTCCCTTTTAGTAAGTAATATGAAGTTTTCTTTCCAAATACATTTACTTAAGTGAAACACACTGAGTCTGTTTAAAGACAAAGATTACATGTGGTGGCAGGAGGAAGAGTTGGGATGACTGCCTTCTTTCTGGGTTGCTCAAAGAGGGGAGTGGTGGTGTCACTAACTAAGGCAGGAATTACAGAAAAAAGGCCAGAACAAAGGAAAAGAAAATAAAAACCAAGAATAAGAAATGCCTTGCCTATTATTACTGGATGTGCAACAAAGTTTATGTAAAACAAGGTCCTATAACTTCAAGGACATACCCAACACGCCCTCACATTCTCTCTGACGCAGCCAATAAAAGCATGCCATAAAACAACCTTATCATTTCTACAACCTGCCTTCTCACAGTCTGCCATCACCCTGAAAATGCTGGGTGACTTTTTGTTCCACCAGGCATTAACCCTAGGTTACATCCTTGGTTCTTAGGCAATTCGGTCTTGACCTTAAACTTAGAGCTTCCTTTGGTCTTTATTTTACTGCTTTCACTTCGGGGAACAACTGAAATGCTGTATTCAGCCAAGCTTTTGGATCCTTGGGTCAAAGATCCTGGCACCCATGCTCCTCCAGTAACAGGCAGGCTTGTGTATGTACTTACTCTCTCTCTCTCTCTCTCTCTCTCTTTTTCTCTCTCTTTCCCCTTATTCCCCCTCTCTCTCTGAGAGGATAATCCTCCCTTTGCATGGGGGATTATTAGTGTGTCCTTGAAATATATTGCTTTTTATGTATCATGCATTAAGATATCAGATGTCAGGAATGCAAAGGCTCTTTTTCTTCTTTGGATATCAGCCAGTCATTCTTTTTGGAGTAATTTAAAGCAAATCCCTCTGTTGGAGCAAGACCTTCAACTTTTTTTTTTCTTTTTGAAGCAGATCTCTGTGCCTTTTGAACTTCTTTCTGAGGTTCATATCTGAAGCTATTCTCTCTGTCTTCTGAGATGTTGTACCTTATAAAAATGTGTGCTGTGGGCTGGGTATGGTGGCTCACGCCTGTAATTCTAATACTTTGGGAGGTCAAGGCAGGTGGATCACCTGAGGTCAGGAGTTTGAGGCCAGCCTGACCAACATGGTGAAACCCCATTTCTACTAAAAGTACAAAAAACTAGCCAGGTGTGGTGGCAGGTGCCTGTAATCCCAGCTACTTGGGAGGGTGAGGCAGGAGAATCGCTTGAACCCGGGGGTCAGAGGTTTCAGTGAGCCCAGATCGTGCCACTTCACTCCAGCCTGGGTGAAAGAGCAAAACACCGTCATATATATATATGACGAAAGAGGGCTTAGGAACAGAGAGAGAGAGAGAGAGAGAGAGAATTGGACATTAGCTCCTCGAAAATGGCTTTTTCCTGCTGAATGTTCATGGTGAGGTCAGTCTGACTTTTAATAATTTCAATTGGGCCGGGCGCGGTGGCTCAAGCCTGTAATCCCAGCACTTTGGGAGGCCGAGACGGGCAGATCACGAGGTCAGGAGATCGAGACCATCCTGGCTAACATGGTGAAACCCCGTCTCTACTAAAAAATACAAAAAACTAGCCGGGCGAGGTGGCGGGCAACTGTAGTCCCAGCTACTCGGGAGGCTGAGGCAGGAGAATGGCATAAACCCAGGAGGCGGAGCTTGCAGTGAGCTGAGATCCGGCCACTGCACTCCAGCCTGGGCCACAAAGCGAGACTCCGTCTCAAAAAAAAAAAAAAAAAAAAAAAAAAAATTTCAATTGACCCCTTCAAATTGAGTCTTAAATTGTCTAAATTTTTAAGTACAAAATTAGTATAGTCATATTTTTATTAATCATACCTTATCTGTAATCAAAGAAAGTACATCATTATTTCTTTTCAACAATTTTAAAAATTTTGTGGAATTTGGAGGTATGGTGTTGTAATAGATGCACATCTTTAAATAAGTAAAGTTTAAAATTTTTATATAAAACTTATATGTGTAATTAAACCCAAGAATAGATGTTCCTTTCTCTTAATAGTCTATTTTTCCATTATGGATTTACTTTTATTGAAATTTTGACAGAGATACTTGAGAATTAAAGATCTGAAAATGAATTACATTTATAAAAATACACCAGTTCATACTTCCTATATTACATATAAAAAGATATTTTTGTCATGGGATATTTTATGTTAACTTTAAGACTTCCAGTTTTGAAAAATGATGAGTCATTTCCTCTGTCTGGGAGGTGACTGTGAGTGGTAAAAGTCTGGCTACATATGTTAAGGTCACAGAACTTGGTTAGAGCACAGAATCCATGTTCAGTTTCGAATTTCGTCTTGACTTTGAAATAAAGCAATGGTGTTAGATAAAGAAATGAAGGAATGATTTGACTAAGGTAGACCTTTGACTGTATCCCCAGTTACTATCTCCTATAGAAATAGGTGATATCCTAAGCCTTGGGCTTTGAAATTTTCATTCTTAGGTCTATAGTGAACCTAAATGCTTACTAAGACACACTTCTTGCTTAACTTTTGATTAACTTGCACATGAAAGGACATGAATTTATATTGAAGAGTGATGTCATAGCTGTAACAAAAGGGATTTAAAAAAAAAAAAAAAAAACTTAGGCATTTATGCCAGTCTTTTTTTTTTGAAACGTAGTCTCACTTGTCACCCAGGCTGGAGTGCAGTGGTGCGATCTTGGCTCACTGTAACCTCCACCTCCTGGGTTCAAACGATTCTCCTACCTCAGCCTCCTGAGCAGCTGGGACTACAGGTGTGTGCCACCACATCTGGCTATTTTTTTATTTTTAGTAGAGATGGGGTTTCACCATGTTGGCCAGGCTAATCTCGAACTCCTGATATGCCAGCCTCAGCCTCCCAAAGTGCTGGGATTACAGGCATGAGCCACCACGCCCAGCCTATGCTAGTCTTTAGCCTCCCAAAGTGCTGGGATTACAGGCATGAGCCACCACGCCCAGCCTATGCTAGTCTTTAGCTCAGAATATTAGCAGAATAAAAGTGGACTCTACTACCTTACTTAATAGCTGTTACTCAGTCTCTTTCAGCCTTAGGATTCACCTGTGTAAAAGAGAGATGATAAAACTTTATTTATTTGTTGTGAAAACTAAATTAAAAAGCATATTAAATGTGGTAGTATTTGTAAAATGCCTAGGAGGTCATCTAGCATGTAGTTATTGTTTGTTCCTAAGCCCTCAACTGTTCCTTCATTTTTTCTTCCTTGGAAGACAAAGAGCATATTCTTCGCCTCAATGTAATCCATTTCCTGAAGAAAGATGATGCATTTGCTCTGTGAAGATGAGTGATAGGTAATAACGGATGGTGATGGATAATGGCAAATACCAGAGAGATTATGATCTGGGCAAAATATCATAGCTTAGTAAGCAAGGTTGCTTTCTGCATTCACATTTATTACACACATGATAAGATACAGCAGTTTTATTTGCATAGTAGATGGAGAACAGAATTTATTTAGAAAGCTTTTGATAAACCTCTTAGGTGAAGTAAGTGCTTGCAGGTATAGTGTTGGCCTCACCAGGGGTTCAGTAATTGTTGTGTGTGTATGTGTGTGTGTGTGTGTGTGTGTGCCATTCAGATGAGATTGTTCATACACATGGGAGCAGAGGAGGACAGAGTTAAGAGATGAGAGGGCTGAGAATGGGTACAAAGAAGAGGCCACAGGACTCAGAAGAAAGCTATTGATATGGTTTGGATGTTTTTTCCTCTCCAAGTCTCATGTTAAATGTAATCTCCAATGTCGGAGGTGGGGCTTGGGGTGTGTGGATCATAGGGGTGGATCTCTCATAAATAGCTTGGTGCCCTCCTCACAATAATGAGTGAGTTCTCACTGAGTTCCCATGAGATTCGGTTATTTAAAAGAGCCTGGCACCTCCTCCCTTTCTCTCTTGCTCCCTCTCCTCTCACACGGCACACTGGCTCCCCTTTGCCTTTTGCCATGACTGGAAGTTTCCTGGGCCTCTCACCAGAATCAGATCCTGGTACTACACTTCGTGTACACCCTGCGGAACTGTGAGCCAAATACACGTATTTTCTTTATAACACCCTACCTCAGGTATACCTTTATAGCAATGCAAATGGGCTAACACAGCTGTTCCATGGATGATCTTAATTTCCTATGATCACTGAAGTTACTAGACTGACAGAATGTTTGTTGTAAGTTTTTGTGGATACCAGCAAAGTTATAGTTTCATGTCTAGATGCATGCCAGGCTAACAGATGGCACAGATCTAAGAAAGGAAGCAATGGGGGACCCCACAAGCAAACTCTCAGACATGTACAGACCTCATAGAGAGGATCTGGAGCATCAAACTCAAACTGATGGTTTGAGTGACACTCATGTATATCTCTGAGGGTGAAGGTCTCTGGTTACATTTGCTTTACATATATGACCACATGGCATCATTATGTAGTTTATGTTCTTCCGTGTATGTCAGTTATCAGTGTAACATCCTCACTAGAATAATCTTGAAATCGAAATGTTTAGTATTTAAATTTTTCATAGTAAATAACTTTCTCATACATTAAATAAAGCAAAATCATTTAATAAAGTTCTAACTCTGAGTTATGTTATAGGTCAAATTGTATTTACCTATTGTGACAGCAGTGGAGATTCCACCCTGGTCGCTTGTTACCCACATTTGAACCATATTTATTCTTTGATGTAATCATAAAAAGTCAGTTCTATATACTGACGTATCTTGACTCACAAAAGGTTTTTCAAGATTCACATATATACCTGTAAAAACAAAGATATTCAAATGACTAACAAACCTGTTAAATGCCAAAAATAAATAAGGGGGTGGAATGAGAAAACACTGTGGCAGGAGGTGACTTTCGGAAAAAACAATGAAACGGTTGACTTTTGATGTTGTGGCTGATGGTAATTGATTTGATATGTTGTTAAAGATATTTGACTATTTTTTAAATAAATGTGCATTTTATATAATATTTAAATCAATCAAAAGAACCCTAGAGGTGTTGAATTCTTACTCTGAATCTTAACTGTTACATGCGGCAACAGCACAATTTTTAACCTTAAGGAAAATGCAGAAAATGGTACCTTTTCATTCTCACTGCCACCAACCCAGTTCAGGCTGGGAACGTTTGCATTTCTCTGAGCGCCTACAACTGTTCTCTCTGTTTGTGATATTTCTCTCCTCCAAAATATTTTCTACAACTCTGAATGATGTTTGTAAAATTGTGCACTCCATTGCTATCAGGTTTAAGACAAAACTCCTCACGAGGTTTACAAGGCCCCTTGTTCATCAATCTCCTTCATTTACCCTTACAGACATATTTGCAGTGCATCACACTTGTGCTATGGATGCTTCTCACCTTTGGGCTTTTATGTTAGCTGTTTGAACCTTTCTTCTCCATCTTGCCATTCCTTCCCTCCCTTTTTTTTAGTCCCAGTTTATAAATCTCTTCCTTCAAGAAACTGCTCTTAGTCCTCAAGAGAGTTAATAATGGTTTACCGTTATTTAGCAGTATAGAGGGACTAGAGAAGTCTTAATTGAGGAGGGAACATGTAAGTCTTGAAAGACTGAAAGGACAGGCTGCTGAAGCACAGAAGAGGGGGTTCAAGCAGGAGAAATGACCATAAAGAGGAAGTGTGAAGGGAAAGGGGAGTCAAAAGAACAGAGAACAGTTGGTAGAGTGTATGACATTAGAAAGGGGTTGAGGGTGAGAATTGTTGAGAATAATGAATGTCAGACTGTGATGAATGCAGAGGTTTTAGTGCCTAGTCAGGAAGTTACAACTTATATGGGTTGTAGAGCATCATTAACAAAAATGTGAAATTTGCATCATATGGGGCAACATGGTCAGCCGTGTTTTAGAAAGAGGGGTGGATGTGTGTGTGTGTGTGTGTGTGTGTATAAATATATATATATGTATGTGTGCTTGTGTATGTTACCTGTGTGTTTGTGTATATATACATACGTGTATATATGTATATGTACATATGTGTGTATATGTGTATATGTATATGTGTTTATATATACATGTGTATATATAAACTATATATGTGTGTGTGTATATATATGTGTATATATATATAAAAGAAGCTAAGAACAGTGGCTGAGAGACAAGGTTTTGAGTTGGGCCATGAGCTGGAACATTTGGAGAGAATGGGAGAGAGAGAAAAAAAATAAGTCACAGTCTTAAAAGTGAGATAACAAAATAACAATATGTAGCAGTATAGAAAATACTCATATGAAAAGTACTGGTGACAAGTGCTTATAGGATTTTAAGCAAATATATATATTTTCGATGATAGTATATTTGTTCAGGTTCTGGCTGGAAACAACATTCATCCGAAATTGTTCAAATGAAGAGACATTGATGCAGTGGTTCTCAGTCTTGGCTGTACATTGGAAATGCTTGGGGAGCTTTGAAAAATATACATCCCTGTGTTCAACCCTCAGAGGTTCTGCATTAGTTGGTCTGGTTTGTGACCTGGCTGTTGGGAGGTCTTAAAAGCTTCCCAGCTGATTCTAATATGCAGCTTGAGTAGAGAACCCAGGTTCAACCTCTGTGGTGAGAATGAAAGGACTGCTTTCAGAAGCATGGGCAGTGCTAGGAATTAAAGGATGGTAAGACACAAGAGACTAGCTACAGGGGGAAATAGTACTATCCTTACGATCAAAGAATGAGAGACACTAGACTGACCTAGTGAAAGCTGGACCAGAGGAGAAGGGGCTATTCTACCTGAGCTATAGTATGAGAGTGGGGTATGCTTCTGTTTCCTGCTTTCAGAGCTGAAGCAGGATGTATGAGGGTTCTCCAGAGAAATAGACCTAATCGAATATGTGTGTGCATGTGCATGTGTGTGTGTGTGTATGTGTGAATTTTTTAAGAAATTTGCTCATGCGATGGTGGAGGCTGGCAAGTTCAAAATCTGCAGAGTGGCCCGCAGGCTGGAGACCTAGGAAGAGCTGATGCCGTAGTTCATATCTGAAATGTGAAGGCAATTTGTTGCCAGTACTCCCTCCTGTTCTGGGGCAAGTTAGTCTTTTATTCTACTCAGGCTTTAAATTGATTGCATGAAACTCACTCATATTATGGAGAACAATCTGTTTTACTCAAAGTTCAGCAATGTAAATGTTAAATCTCATCTGAAAACATTGTCATAGGAACATCCAGAATAATTTTTGACCACATATCTGGGCAGTGCGGCCCAGCAAAGTTGACATATAAAATTAATTGTCACATAAGGAGGGAGAGGAGAAGAAATAGTCCCTCTCCCTTTTCTTCTTTCTCCCCTTCCTTTGGCCAGCTGCCCAGGACAGAACTGAATGAAGAATGAGTACAGGATCTGAGGGGCAAATTGAAGATGTCCTGCACGTACTTCTAGCTCATTCATCATAGGCTTGATTATTATTTTTGAAAATACCTTTTCTATTGTTAAAATTCTCATTTGGTTAGGTTGAGCAATATTATGACAGACTCTTGAATTTACTTTTAAAATTATGCTTATGACCTAGTGGTTTCTAAAATGATTTTCTAATGATCTTTGCTGAGATGGTTTCTCTTTAGACTAGAATAACATAACAATGTTTGTGTCATCAATGCAAATGCAGTTTTTGCTAACCAATAAGAACACTGCTAAAATTTATTTTCAGCTTAAAAGATAATACTGTTCTATTTAATTTTGTGTTAGATGGTCACCAGGAAGCCATGGTGACCATGAAGACTTCCTGCTGTTTCTTAACTTCTAGCCCATGCCAGTTGGCTCCAGGCTTCAGGGGAGTGAACAGTTGTTACAGTTAGCAACAGGCAGTATAGTAAGTATGACTAAATGTGGAGATTCTATTTTGACCACTTATCCCTCAGTGGGACCTGTGGGAATCCTATAGATGCTCATAAGAAACCCATGGTTGATTAGTGGGATTGTGAGGAATGCTTGCTTCCATCTCTTTCCCCACAGGAGTTAGCTGAAATTCCCCAGTAGCCTCAGAACACAAAGGTAGCCCCTTTCAATTCTAAGAGGGAAGAAATAGGGATTTTCCAGGGGAAAGAAGAATCCCCTGTCTCTTCTACACCATTGTTCAAAATCATAAACAGAGGGACAAAATTACTCAGGTTAGGACATATATTTTGTACTTTACACCAGAACACATACCCTGCCATTTCAGAAACTACATCCATGTGGTCCATTTTTATCACTTTTGTGCATTAATTTCGTTCTTACCAAACAGATTATGGTGTTTTAAAAATGTTCTTCAGAAAGATTTCTTTTTCATAGGTGTCTCCAGTAATATTTGCTTCTTGCTTTTCATGTCTTGCCACTTCTCCCAACTTCAAATTCTAAGTTGGGAGAGCAAATACTATGGTTAGCACAGACAATATTGCCAGACAAGGAAAATCATTTCTGCCAATGGAAGTTTATGAAACCCATAGGGGAAGCATACTTCTATTATGTTTGAGATGGAGAGTCATCAAATAGCATAATCTACAGGAAAGAATATAGAAAATGAAAATTGTTAGCAATCTTCACTATCAATTCATCAACGTATATATTAGGGCATATTTTGGTACCACTGAAAAAAAGGACTTAAAGTTGTATAAATGTATGGAGTAAACAGTAGGACAATGGTCTTACATAATATTTTATCTTCACTTTAAAAAAGTATTTTATGAAAATCTTATTCTCATTCTAGAGTCTTTGTATAAGAAGCTATTAAAGACCCTTACAAAGGCTTATTTGGGCATGAGAGGATTCGGGAAAGACGGCAGAATAGAAAGCACCAGGCATCCATCTCCCCAGCCAGGCATCTACGGTGGCAGAATCTGTTTGATGTAATTATTTTGGAAATCTGGAGTCTACTGAAGGTTTGCAACTTCCAGGGGAAGACATGGATGATAAATTATGGTTAACTTCAGTCAATGTCAGCTTTTAGCTTGACAGCAGCCACCCACCCCATACCCCCAGATTTGTGGCAGGCAACTGTGCATGTGTTCTTAGAACAGCTTACACAGAACTTGCAGGAACCAAGGTGGGCAATAAAGATCCTATCCTCCAGTACTGGAGATCTGTGTTCTAATCACTGACAGCTGCCTCTGATTATGGAAGTACAAACACCGGAGATGGGCATCTGTTACTGATGTACTTCCCTGCATTGTTGGAAGCCCTTTTCCCTTCAGATGAAGTGACCTCCAGGAGATTTAAAGGGTCAGTATCCCGTTCCCCATTCATTTTTCTCTTTTTTCCCTTTTGAGAGCCAGAAATTAAAAAAATAAAAACTAGGACATTCAAAAGCAATTGCATATATGTGGAAAATTAGAGAGTCACCATAATGCCAGGGACAGGTGGAGGCTCAGAAAAGACCTTGTTTACACATGAGGCTTATCCTCAGCACAGTAATAGCCTACAACAATCAAATCAAATCAAAACAAAACAAAAATCCCTAAGGAACTCTGAGGAAGGGAAATAATCTGATTTCCAGAATTACCACACTACTAGATTTAAATGTCCAGTTTTAAAAAATCATAAGACAAACTAAGAAACAAGAAAGTATGTTTCATTCAGAGGAAAACAGAACTGATGGTAGATCTACCATACAAAACCTTTTTAAAAACAGTTGTCTTAAAGATGCTCAAATAACTAAAGAAAAACCTGGAAAAGCCAAGAAAGTTGATGTATGAACAAAGTGGAAATATAAAGAGAAAGAAAATCTAAAAAGAAACTAAAGAGAAAGTCTGAAGCTAAAAAGTACAATACAATAGTCCCCTAGTTATCTGCAGCTTTCTTTTCCACAGTTTCAATTACTTCGATCAACCTTGGTCCAAAAATATTAAATGAAAAATTCCAAAAATAAAAAACTTACAAGTTTTAAATTGCATTCTGTTCTGAGTATGTTGGTGAACTCCATTCTGCCCAGGATATAAATCATCCCTTTTTCTAGCGTATCAGATTGACCATTGTTGTATCACAATGCTTGTGTTCAAGTAACCCTTATCTTAATAATGGACCCAAAGTGCAAGAGTAGTGAAACTGGCAATTCAGATATACCCGAGAGAAACTGTAAAGTGCTTTCTTTAAGTGAAAAGGTGAAAGAAAGTTCTTGGCTTAATTAAGAAAGAAAAAAAATTGTATGCTGAGGTTGCTAAGATCTGTTATAAGAATGGATCTTCCAATTGTGAGGAAGGAAAAAAAATTGTATTGGGTTTGCTGTTGCACCTCAAATTGCAAAAGTTGTGGTCACAATGCATTACAAGCATTTAATTATGATGAAAAATGCATGAAATTTGTGGATGAAAGATGTGAACAGAAATGTGTTCTGATTGATGACAATGGGGTTTGGCACTATCTTCAGTTCCAGGCATCCACTGCCTGAAACATCTCCAGTGGAAAATGTAGGACCACTGCAACTCAGATGAAAAGTTTTCTAGAGAGATTCCAAGGAAGATTTGAGAAGTCAAAAGAAGTAATTGGTAAATATGAAGATAGGACCATTGAAATGATTGAATCTGAAGAACAGAAATTTAAAAAGTAAACAAAGTACTAAGGAACCTGTGGTATACTATCAACTGGACCAGCATACACATCTTGGATATTCCAGAAGGAAAAGAGAGAGATAAAAAGTCACAGAATATTTGAAAATTTCCTGAATTTGATGAAGGACATAAACACAAACATCTAAGAAGCTCCACTTGTATAAGGTACTTATCATAGTCAAAATCATAGAATAGAAAGTAAAAAGGTGGCTGCCAGGGGCTGCAGGAAGGGAGAATGGGGAGTTACTGTTTAACGGGTACAGAGTTTCAGTTTTACAAGATGAAAATAATTTTGGAGATGAATGGTGGTGATGGTTGCATGACAATATAAATGTACAATTGACTCTTGAACAATATGGAGATTAGGAGTGCTGACCCAAAATATACCCCCCAACACAGACAAAAATTCACATGTAACTTTTGACTCTGCCAAACTTAACTACTAATATCCTACTTTTGACCAGAAACCTAAACAATAACATAAACAGTTGATTAACACATATGTTGTATAGTATATGTGTTACATACTATACTTTTACAATAAAGTAAGCTAAAGAAAATAAAGCATTTTTAAGAAAATTATAAGGAAGAGGAAATATATTTACTATTCATTAAGTGGAAGTAGATCATGATAAAGGACTTCATCATCAATGTCTTCATGTTGTGTAGGCTGAGGAAGAGGAGGGTGAGGAGGGGTTGGTCTTTCTGTCTCAGGAGTGGCAGAGGTGGAAGAGAATACACGTATAAGTGGACTCACATAGTTCAAACCCATGTTCTTCAAGGGTTACCCATGCTAGCAAACTGAATTCAAGAGCCCCTTAAAAGGATCATTCACCATGATTAAGTGGAATTTATCCCTAGAATACAAGGATGGTTCAACATACCCAAATCAATAAATTCAATGCACCATATTAACAAAATGAAAGACCTGAAGACATTCATACTAGATGACTATGAAATGAAGACATAGGTATTTGCTGAAGATGAGAGTGAGAGTAATGATCTAGAGGATAATGCAGAGATTTAGGACAGTCCCTGAGGGCATATGAAAGGGAGTTTACCAGGAACAAACCAAATGAAAATGAAAGAATTGAATGAAATGACAAAAAACCATTATGTATCTAAGTTAGAGTCTGCTGTCAGGAGCCAATTAGGAAATGCAAGCACTTTGGCTACACCAATAAAACCTGGAAGTTAAAAAAAGTAGTAAATATAATAACAATTTTATTTAATTTGCATTAATGTTTCTATCTATAATTCTGATGCACATATGAAAAAGTCAGTAGCATATTAACTCACCATGAAAAGAATATGTCATAAATGGAAAAAATGATCTTGATAATACCTTGAAAACTTTCTATATTCCTGAAAAAAGTGAAATTATCAAACAATTTAGGGGCAAGTGCTATAATTTGACTGAATTTGAATCCCGGCCTCACAACATGCTAGGCAAACTACTATGTCTCTCTTCCTTTCTCTTTTGTCTGTAAGATTAGAGAGAAAATAGTACCATTCTCAAAGGAGTTTTGTGAGGACTAGGCAATAATGCAAAGTGGTTATTTTTTAGAACAATACTTGGCATATTAAATACTGAACAAACATTTAAGCTATTTTTTATTTCTGATACCAGTTGTAAAAAAACAGTGAAGACAGAAATGTTTCTTTTCTCATGGGAGGGTCATACACATATTTCTCTTGTTCCTGCTGTGCTAACTTTTGTTAGCTTATGTAAATGCTCCTTTGACCATGCAACACTGAGTGTGGCCAACAATAAAAAGGGGTGTTTCCTTTTGGGCTAAGTGCAGGGGCTAGTTCTAGTAAGGAAAAAAGAAGAATAAAAGACTTTTATTAGTACACATTCTTCAAGACAAATCACAATACTTGCCTGAATTTCCAAAGGAAAAAGAGATTATGATTAACATATAGTTTTATTCTACTAGAAATCAGTACTTCAAAGAGTAAAGCTATGGCTTTCTAAAAAAGTAGAAGAACTGAGGGTAAAAGTCATGTTTCTAACTTCCCAAACAGTGAATGAAGGTAGAAGCAAGGAAATAATGAATCAAAAGACACAACAGTGAGGTTTTGTACACTGGGAAGAAGTACACACAGCATGGCATGATTTAAGCCACATTTGGAAAATTCTTCAAAAATTATTTTTTCTTTGATCTGATATTCGAGAAGTTAGATTTGACTATGCTTTTTCTATGCCTTAGAAGGTTCCTTAGAAGTTTTTCTGCATTGTGAGCATTGTCATTTATTTACTGAATTTTTTTTTTTTTTTTTTACAATGAGCTAGTGGCATACTCATGTTAATAGGGCTCTGTGGCTGGCATCTCTAGAGATGTATCAAGAGAGAAGGTGTAATACAAGATATTCTACTTGAATTATTGCATAGCTCCCTCCCCATCATGGAATGGAGGAACCGATACGATGTAAGAAAGCAGTATGGTAGACCAGCAGGTTTATTAAATAATTAGAAGACTTGACTTAGATCCAACTCTGTGACTTCACTCAAAAGTCACCCAACCTCTCAAGGCTTCAGTTTTCTCACAGTTAAAAGGTCACAGCAATACCTATTCCTGGAGTTGTGAGGGTCAGATGGAGTAATAATGTATTGTGAAAGCACTTTTTATCTGAAAGGCTATAAAGTATTATGATAATGTTTATTAATATCCAGTTTTAAAAGAAGTTTGCACTTTAAGATCTGATTCTATGAAGAAAATTTCCTTCTTGTAAAAATATCAATATCAAAAATACATTTTTAAAAACACATAGGAAATACTTTCCATCATTTTTTAAACAAACAAACAAACCCTGAAAACATATATGTTTACAAGTTCCTGGTGATTCTTCAATTCTTCATAGTTAACATCTTATGGATATAAGTTTTCAAAAATAATCAGAAAGTTTCAGTAAAAATAGCAACCTGAGTATATGTGCTTACCTCTCCTGTTTCCGCAAAGGCCATTGAAATGACAAAAACAATACAAACAAAAGAATAAAATCCCCAACTACTCTAGGACATAATACAGACAGCAATAAGGATATCTGCAAATTAGGAAGAATTTGCATTTAATCTCAAGGAGACACAAGAACAAACACATGGATTAAATGATCCTTTGATAGACACAGGAAAGTACTGGTAAAGGAAAGTGAAAGTGATTGATGTTTCTCCAATGCATCCTGGAGAAAGTTGAATCTCATAGACATCAAGCACAAGATGGTGTTGACTTTCAGGATACTCTCAACTTTCTGAGAGAACAGCTTTATAAACATAACAAGAAACTTCTGGAAGCAGAGAAAAGAAGAAGGGCTTCTAAAGCAGGTGCCAGAGAGGATGGAAGTATTTTCACAATGCAATTAAGGTCTCAGGGGTAGGGGGAGAATTCAATCAGCACAGTTTTTCAGCTTCTATACGATTAAAATTTTGGGCAGGACAACTCTTGATTGCAGATGGTTGTCCTGTGCATTGTAGGATGTTTAGCAACATTTCTGGCCTGGACCCACCAGAAGCCAGAAGTTCCCCTCCCACCTCCTATCAACTGTGATAATGAAAAATATCTCTGGACATTGCCTGGGGTAAATATCCACCTGCCCTAACCCCACCCCATCCTACCCCAAGTTGAGAACAGTCAGCTTAACAGAGTAGGTTGATAAAGTCTTCATCTTAGAATTAAAACACCCTTTGTTCTTTCTTGAGTACTCTGTTGGGGGGGGGTGTCCCTATTTGTCTGATTCTATTTGTCTGATTGATTCTGTTTACGTTCCCCGAAGAAAAACCCACTGACACAAACCTCAATTCAGTTAAATATTTTTCCGTTATTTCTTCTTTATTTTCTTCATCACATTTTTCCTGTTGTCTCCATCTGGAACTCCAGTTGAATGTCAAAGGAGCATATATATATTAGCCACATGGCTGACTTTCCCATATAATCTACTCTTTTATTATTTTGCTTTAGTCTTTGGAGAATTTATTACACTCTATCTTCCGGGTTATTTGTTCAGTCTTTATTCAGGTCCATTCTATTAGTCAACTTTTATATTAAATATTTTATTTTAGTAATTTTGTTTTTAGTATATAGGCATTCTAATTTCTCCTTTTCTGAGGCAGCCACCTCTTGTTTTGTGGATGTAATACCCTTTTGAATCATAGTGTGGACATTGATTTTTAAAAGTTTTGAGGTTCTTTGTTTCTTGTGTTATCCGTTTCCTCCAAATCTAGATGTTTAGATGTTTGCTTTATTTGTCTTGATCTTTGTCTTGCATGCTTTTGGTTTTTGTCAAATATTTTGTAATCCTTGGTGATCTCTTCCTAATTTTTCTGCGTTACTAGGATGACTAGTAGTCAGAGGCTATGAGTTTCCTCTACAGTTCTACAAGTGTGTTTTTACAGTGGGCCTTGCACCTGATGGAAGGGCTATTGTGGGTACTGTGTCAGTGAGGGAAAGCTATTGACTTACACACTTTCTATCAGTATTGGTAGGCACAAAGTAGACAAGCAGTCTGAGGGTTCTCACATTTGGTAAAAGAAGAAAGAAATGCCATTGAGTGTAGAGAGCTTTAGTGTATCTTACTGTCAAACAAAGTCGTCTTTCCTTTTAAAAATAACTTCCTCCTCATCCATTGTGGACTTTCTCAAAGTTTTTCAGAATTGCCCTCTCTGACATTGATCCTTTACATGAGTCCACTCAAAAAAGATCCCACATTTTGTTTTCAGAGTGCATTATAAACTTTATCCTAGAGGCAAACTACTATAGCTAACAGCTACAGTTGTATAATGGGGATGGCAAAAGATATTTCTGTTCCAGTTACCTTATAAGAATATTTTTAATTAAATAATTAGTTAATATATAAATATATAGTAGTGTAATTAGTTGTAAAGTAGTGTCATAAATTGGATCATAACTCCTCAATTCATTTTTCATATCTGTGCTCATTCAATCTGAGCTTGGAGTTTTTCTGCACCTCCACCAGGAAAAGTTCTCACCACAATAGATTTTTTCTGTAGACCATGAATTTCTCTCTTTTGGTTTCTTTGTCAATCTTATCCTGTCTACTTTCTATTTATGGAAATCCCTCAACATTTTTGGTCTACTGCTGATACCCTTTTCCCTGTGGTTTTAATTTTGTAACTTCTTTTTTTCATCATTTCAAAATGACTTTGTGAGAAACGGTGTGTAATAATTGAGGTCCATCACATGCAAAACAGCCCCAAGCAGATCTCTCACTATTCCTGAAACAATTCTCCCGTTTCAACCTGTGGAACTTTATCTCTCCATCTTTCTGAGCAGCTACATTTGGCTGAAATCCTATATTGTTTTGCCAATAACTTTCCATCCTTTCAAGCCCAAGTTAAATTTAACATCCTTTAAGAAATCAGCTCTTATAGCCACTTTTCTCCTAATTAATTATTATTTTCTCAACTGAACTGGCAAAACACTCATTATTTCTTACTTATTTGGCATTTATCACGCTTATGTTGTCTCTGAAGCTTAATTACCTTTCCAGGTCTACATACCTATCTTCCTGAAAGAATTCCTGCCTTTTGGAAGCAAGTACCCGCAAAGAGTTTTACAACCATTATTGTTAAATAGCCAATGCCTTATTCAAGATAGGTGCTCAAGAATTATCCTAAAAATAATCTAGTTTAAATATCACATAATTATATTGTGTCATGTATCATAAGAACTTTACTGTTACTAAGTATTTCACTTGGGGACAATGTATTTAACATTTCCACAGGGGTGGAAAAAAAAAGGCTGGATTTCCAGTTCGGTTGATTTAGTTTTGCAGCAAACTTACTTTAAATTTAATTTAATTTAATTAATTTATTTTTATTTATTCGGCTTTATTTTTCAATATTGCTATACTGCATTTATAGATGAAACGATTGAAACAAAATAAAACTGTTAGATAAATTAGTGGAATTAAATATTACCAAAGAGGAAATTCACAAGTTTTCTAGTCAGTGGGACTTACCAAGACTCATGACTTATGTCTGAATTTAAATTTATATAATTAAGACCAAACTCAACTTTCTTGAAAATATGTAAGATTGTATTTCGGGGTGGATTAAATCCTGTGAGATATCACATAGAAAACATTTTGATCAGTGTCCTGCAAAATAATTCTTAAACATTTCTGAATAACATGAACCTTATTCTTTTTCGGTCAGAAATTAAATTGCTCCAATGTAATTAGCTAGATTTTAAGCAGGGTTTTATTTTTCTGCTGAGAAAACATTTGGTGTGTATATCCTTGCTACTCAAGCTATTGTTTCATATTCATGTCTCAGAAGCTTCAATGTGCACAGGAATCACAGGGGAATCATGTTAAAATCAAGCTTCTTATTTGGTAGTTAGAAAAGGAACTTGAAATTCTGAAATTTTAATAAGCTGCCAAGCTGGGCCAATATTGCTTGTGTCCAGTCCACACAATTGAGTAGCAAAGCTCTAGATGATACACCTATTATATTTATTCAAATATGCCATGCAGTTGTAACATTTTCAATTTCATAGTAAGAGACTTATTTTTTGATACAGAATACATTCATTAAATAGAATTGAGTTAAAAATATATTCATAAACAACTCCATATTGAAAGAAATAGAAATTTATATCTGTATTTTTAAAGATGCTAAAATAAAAATGTTTCAGGTTCGAATTTTTTAAAAATTAATTTTACCAGTGGTTCTAGAAACACATAAAACATCTATGTATCATGGCCATAGATACACTAGTTCTGTTTATTTTGAAACTTTTATTTTAGGTTCTAGGGTACATGTACAGGTTTGTTGTATAGGTAAGTTGTGTGTCACTGGGGTTTGGTGTACAAATTCCTTCACCACCCAGGTAATAAGCATAGTATTTGATAGGTAGATTTTTTTTTATCTTTACTCTCCTCCCGCCCTCGACCCTTAAGTAGGCACCCTGGTGT
The DNA here is from genome assembly GCF_003255815.1 of Theropithecus gelada. Lineage (NCBI taxonomy): Eukaryota > Metazoa > Chordata > Mammalia > Primates > Cercopithecidae > Theropithecus > Theropithecus gelada. The sequence goes on from NC_037670.1 coordinate 92,483,278, forward strand.
CTGTTGTTCTCTTCTTTGTGTTCGCATGTATTCAATGTTTGGCTTCCACTTATAAGTGAGAACATGTGGCATTTTATATTCTGTTTCTGTGTTAGTTCACTTAGGATAAAGGCCTCCAGCTTCATCCATGTTGCTGTGAAGGACATGATCTCATTGTTTTTCATGGTTGCATAGTATTCCATGGTGTATATGTACCGCATTTTCTTTACTCAGTCTACTGTTGATGGGCATTTAGATTGATTCCATGTCTTTGCTATTGTCAAGAGTGCTGCAATTTGCTTTTTAAAACCCTAGCTAGTTCTATACTCTGTGTCGTGATTGGTTACAACAAATATTTTCCATGGGCAATTATAAGTAAATTTGGAGAATGACGGTGATACATAAATATAAACTGCTGAAAGCATAAATACATTTTTATTTTATTTATTTATTTATTTTATGAGATGGAGTTTCACTCTTGTTGCCCAGGCTGGAGTGCAATGGCACGATCTTGGCTCACTGAAACCCCCGCCTCCCAGATTCAAGTGATTCTCTTACCTGCATCTCTCTCGTAGCTGGGATTACAGGCGGATTCCATGATGCCCAGCTAAGTTTTGTATTTTTAGTTGAGACAGAGTTTCACCATTTTGGTCAGGCTGGTTTCAAACTCCTGACCTCAGGTGATCTGCCTGCCTCAGCCTCCCAAAGTGCTGGGATTATAGCATAAGCCACTGTGCCTGGCCATAATCCATTATTAAAATTGGTGAATAAAAGATCTGTCTTAATGACAAAGGGTTAATCATGCCCTTTCTAAGTCTTACCACATACTTAGGATTCTGAGGATATTTTGAATCTACAAAGAATATAGCATTCATTCCAAAATGAGTAATAAGAAGAAATAAATGTAGACTTCAAGCATCTATAACTTACTTTTCAACAGATCTCCTTTTGTTTTTGCAAACTTTTGGATGAGTCCCATTATTATCGGGGCTTGAACTCTTTACTCCTTTCCTTCTTCTCTGGTGTGTGTTGTTTGTAAGCCCTCACCAGTGATAGATTTCTAGAAAATAGAATGTACAAAATAAACAAACCACCAGAACCAGCAGCAGCCGAAGAAAAATCAAATACAAATAAGGAAACAATGAAAAGTCAAATCAAGCATCCAAATTCCAAGCCAAATTCAATCTGCAATAAGAGACACATTTAAACAAAAGGTAAAAATCAATGCATATCCCTCAAACTTTGTCCATCAGGGCGAGAGATTCAGCTCTTCACTTGTTCTAGAAGAGGCACCATGACTCGAATGACCAGGGAAGGAAGAAAAATACTTAATAATTATGTCAGATATTTGATTTCATCTAAGTTACACTGCAAAATCATCTATATGAAGCCACCCAACATCGTGAGAGACTATGATTCTTACCTACGTGTAACTTGTCTTTTTATCAACAGTTTGGTTGATAGTAGATGTATTGTTATTGATTGTATTCCAAAACTTTATGGTTACTCATGTGTTTTCCTTTGTATTAAACACATTTATTCCTAGAGATACAACTTAAGTTTAGGAAAAGCAAATATTAAGTAAACATTGGTTTTAACACAGGAGGAAACAGATTCTTATCTATTACCAGTCTGAGGTTTATATTTAACCAGTTTCATGAGACGTGTTAATTATTATCTGCCCACTTACTGCTCTAGTTGATCACATGACTCTCCCCTACTATAGTCACAGCTAAATGAATCCACAGGTTGACTAGTTGTCTATGACAGTCAATTGTCACAGACTCTGAGCAGACATTAAAGAAAAGAACAATCACATTTCTTTTTCAGAAATTTGGACTCAGGCCGGGCGCGGTGGCTCAAGCCTGTAATCCCAGCACTTTGGGAGGCCGAGACGGGCGGATCACGAGGTCAGGAGATCGAGACCATCCTGGCTAACACGGTGAAACCCCGTCTCTACTAAAAAAATACAAAAAACTAGCCGGGCGCGGTGGCGGGCGCCTGTAGTCCCAGCTACTCGGGAGCCTGAGGCAGGAGAATGGCGGGAACCCGGGAGGCGGAGCTTGCAGTGAGCTGAGATCCGGCCACAGCACTCCAGCCTGGGCGACAGAGCGAGACTCCGTCTCAAAAAAAAAAAAAAAAAAAAAAAAGAAATTTGGACTCAAGGTTTTGAGGAACACAGATAATTCAGAATTTAGAGTTAGAACTGATAGGTGGTAATATAGAGTGGGCTTGTTGTCATAAAGAAAGGTGATAAAAAACTACATATTGAACATATTAATAGAGTAAAATTGAAAATAAGAAGAAACTATAAAGGCAGTTCTTGAAAGACCTCGGTTTTTGTACTTCTAGTCCCAGGTCACAAAAAGCCAAACTATGCTTCATTTTGTGTCTTAGGATTCCTGGATATTTTAATATTATTCAGTAAACCTCTCTTTTAGTTTTTCTAGTTAGTTTGAGTAGAGTTTTGCTCCTTGCAAACAAAAGAGCCTTCTCAAGAGCAATGACTTAAATTATTCACTGCCAGTTACAGCATCACTTGCTAAAGGCCCAAAGTGACAAAGACACCAATATTACTTATTCAAGGAAGCAAGCAATGTTATATAAGCCTATACCTTGATAAATACAGAGGTCAAGTTTTTTTGTACAGTTAATGTTGGAGAACTAGGCACTGTTTTATTTAAACAAACAAACAAACAATATTTAACTACAGCCAACAATAAAATCAAGCCTAGCTATTACATAATCCACAAATTATGTCATGCCCTTTCTTGCTCTTTTATTTTCCTCCAATTCTGTCTATAATGAATAACTGGGTCAATTAAGGGGCTATGAGAATTATTCATCTTTCAATTATATACTATGTATAATTAATTATGCTTTAGAAAATTGTACATACTGAGACATATGAAATACGATGGGGATTTTCTAAAATCTGGAAAAGAAGAATTTTCCCTTCTCAGAACAAATATACTGTAATAAGACCAGGTACACAATTTTAGCATAAACATTTAGAAAGCATGCCTATATCACCAATGAGGAAACCATGGATAAAACCAACAGCACTTCAAATATATAAATAGTGAATTTGTTTAGTAATTTAATTTCCTGTCCCTTTCTTGGAATAAATTGGATTAAATCTCTGGATTTTCCCTAAGATTCCTCCACCATGTGTTTAAACATCTTTTGCTAAAAAATTGCTGGCTATTTTTAAAAGGAGATGTTTATTTATAAGAGTAAGAATGAACATATGCATATTAATAAGTACAAAAACAGAAACACTTGTTCCTGTTTTTTTGGAAAAAAGAAAAGACCATATCTGTGTTTTAGCCCTAAATATACAAACCTGAGTCCTCTTGAGGACTTTGTGACAAGAATGACTCTAGTTTGGGTTTTGAAACTTTACGTGATCGCCACCCTCTGTTTCCTGATGTTTGTGTTGGCTTTGGGTGAGAAGAAACTTTGGGTGAGATATTTTCCTTTTTACATCCCTGGTTTTCTCATCTGTGAAATAATAATCTTATTGTCTATCAGTCTTGTGTTCTCTTTTAGATAGTAACACAATGCTGATTACTTAAAGTATATCTATTTCTTACTTTCTGAAAAAATTAAATGACTTACAGTTAAAGCAAAGACGTATGGGGAAAAAAATCCCCAAGCACAGTAATCTAGAATAAAGGAATCAGTCAAGTAATAAAATAAAAGGATAATTATATTTTAAAATGTTCTTACTGATGAAATCACAAAGTACTTCTTCATAGTCAAGGCAGAGACTGAGCTATAGTGGGCTACACATAGTTCTCATTAATATTAGAGAATTAACCAACTAGTTTATCAGGACATATAGTCTACATTTAGCTCCTTCCAGAAGCTCTAAAATTTTTTTCAAGAAGATCTTTATTTGGGGAACATACATTTTTTTTATTATTTTTGCAATTTTAGCCATTTAATAATTTGGCGATATATATACACACACACACACACATATATTCTAACTTGTTATTATATTAATGCTTCCTTATTATAAATGGGTAAAATTAATAAAGTACCAATTTGTGAAGGTGTACCTAAGGAACAGAAGACAGGAAGGAATAACCATTAATTATCAGATATTCAGTAAAATCTCATGGTGATATTACCTGGGTCTCTTCAACACAGCAAAGATTAAATATTTTCATTTCTATAAGTTAAAAGGTAGAAGCCATAAAAGGAAGTGTGCTTGGGATTCCTTGATCTCTAATTTGCCCCTTATCTTATTAAGGAATAAAGAGCTTTCTAGGTTTCCCCAACATGGTGACATTCTCAATTCTGTTCCCATCCTTGAAGGAAGCAATTAAGAAACCCATGGGGCTCCCCAAGCAGGGAATGTGAGTCAAGATCCCCAACACAAATGGGGAGATCCAGTGGGAATTCACCCACTTCCAAGGGGGTATCCCTTCCCACCTGGGGAATACCTAGGGTGTTACTTGCTAATTCTAAGCCAGTGGGGTATTTGTGAATATACAGTTACATGGAGTTTTCTTGATTTTGCAATGATGACTAACTGCTTAGGGTTATTTAGGTCTGGTTATGACTTCAGATGACAAAACACCTGACTGTAGAATTGACTATGGTACTTATTCTCTTGTTCTACCGTATGTTTCTACAAAATACCAACATCCTGGTTTCCACTTCTTCAAACTGAGGAAGAAAGAAGGAAAGGGGTGAGGGAGGGAGGGAGGAAAGGAGAGAGGAAGAGAGAAAGAGAAAAAGAAAGGAGAAAAAAGAGAAGAAAAGAAAGAAGGAAATTAAAAAAGAAAGAAAAAGGAAGGAGAGACAGAAGGAAGTAGAAAGAGAAGGATACAAGGAAGGAGAAAGAGAAGGATACAAGGAAGGAGAAAAGAAGAAAAGATAGGATAAGAAAAAGAGGGAAAAGAAAGAGACAAGGAAGGAAGAAAGAAGGAAAGACAAAGAAAAAGTTGAGAGATCAGTGAGTAGGAAGATGGATAAGTCATTTGAATTTACATATAGTTTTTAGATTTTGTCTTCTAGGCTGCTTCTGGCTTGTCAAATTATTATAGATTCTTTTGCCAAATCTACTAAATATGAATGCAAAACAGCATATTTCTTTAATGTGTATTACTGCTCAGTTGTTTTGTGGCTTCATCATGAAAGTCTCATTTTAAAAACAATAAGAAAGCAAGGGTTCTCAGCATAATTGTGAGGTTTCAGCTAAAGCCAGAAATGGAAGCAAGAATGAAAAACTCATGATGGAAGAAAAATGAAACCACTATATACAATATGACATAGCCAAAAAATATGGAAATATATTTCATAATTTGTCAGAAGTTTAAGGGACATTTAGCAAGTGTATTTTTCACCCCCAAATTAGCTAAATGTCTTTTTATTTCAGGTTTCAACATGAAGCACTTTTTCACAGTTCTGGTGTAGAGTTCTTGCTACTGATAAATACTGTGTGTTTTATATTTATTTGGCAGATAAATAGACATATCCCTATGTATTCAGATAAACATAATTTTTCTAACTCTAAAGATTCCCGATACTTAACTATAGTATCTTTTTAAAAAGTGCTGTTTTTTTTTTATTTTTGAACTAAAATGTTGGAAAGAAAATGCCATTGATATAAATACCATCATAAATAACTAATTGTTGTTGCATATTTGTAAGTTTAACATTTCTGACATTATTACTTCCTGCTTTATGTACATTTATTTAATTACCAAATAATGAATATGGCATAATAAGTCCTTAGTATAACAACATTTGACTTTTCTTTTTGGCAATATTTTGAGTCTTTTTCTCCTCCTGTCTCTCTTTCTGAATGCAAATTGATGACTCTAATGCTAGTCTAATACCACAGGCCTACATTCTATTCTTGTACTTTCCACATATGGAACTCTCACCTCCAACTGTAAGAAACCCACTCTTATTACACTCAATATTTATTTACTTTTTTGCTTAAGTGCAGAATATATATAAGATAGTTTCCAAATTGCTAATTCATACAACTTAGAGAAACAAACTTGTTAAGCAGAGTTCAATATTTCTTTGCAATTTAAAATGTAGAATCTATGTATAGCGAAATACTTAAAATTTTAGGTGTGTCATTCAAAGGATTTTAACAAATGCATGCCTTTAACCCAAACCTCTCTAAAGATGTGGATAATTTTTTAAATTCTAGAATATTATCTTACTTACATTTAAAAAACTATCCTCCATGTTTCATTAGTGCACAGAATAGCTATAAGGAAAGCATTATTTATTTTCAACTTTGCTATTGTGAGATAATCTGCTAAGCAGAGAGTATGTGTATATGTATGTGTATGTGTGATATGTTTGTGAATAGAGAAAAAAGCTAGGCTGAAGGGGGAACATAAGAATTAAGTTCTCGTTATATATAATTATAAGATAAATTATAATGAGAAGATCATTATATGGAAAGATTAAACTTATTTTTATAATTATAAGATAATTAATACATTAATAGATAATTACAAAATTGTTATATGGAAATACTAAACCTGTTTTCTGATGTTTGCATCTGAAAATAGACTAAATAAATCTACCCTTGTTTTATGAATGTATTTACATTTATATAGGCTATTTTTTTCTCTGGGGCTGTTTAAATATTTCTTCTATACTGTATAATGTTAGGACAATATCATTTCCTTCTAGGAAAATTGATTAACTAGCACTGCTTTTTAAGTTGTTTCTTGTTTCTTTTTTTTATTGCCTTTTAGGTTATAAATTATTGAATCTCAAAAGGACATTAGTTGCAATTGAGAAGAAGTAATCCTTATTGTCTTATTTTGTTGAAATCATCATAAAAAGTAAAGAAACAGAAGAAAAATCTTAAGCATTAATTTTTTTGATATTGCAAATGGCTTGTTTGTTACTGTGAAATTAGGATAGTCAAAGTTGGCTCCATTGTTACTGAGTCCAACAAAAACGCCATGAGAGATGAAGAGATATTTAAATGAAGAAGAAAATAAAGTAGAAGAGAAGGATTGAATAGCATGAGAGAGGAGGACATAATTTTGAAATGGTGGAGAATATATATTCATTCATTATCTACATACACTTTATTGAAACAAATCTAAAAATATGTTGAAACTGACAAAGACATGAAATGTCTATACCTGGATGATGACGCAGAGCATTCTGAGTAACAGAATGTCTGCTGACAAGGATAAAGATACTTATTTATTAAGTATTTGGTGTAAAAGATATGAAATAAGTGCACCTGAATTATTTTCCATATATCACATCTGAAGAGGAATAGTGAAACACACACACACACACAGACACACACACACACACATGCTCGGAAGGAGGTAAAATGACCAGATAGTGTTTCAGGTGGTATTGATTGAAGAAGCCAGGGCTGTTTGTTCCTGGGGAAGGTAGGCTGAAGGAGAAATGTAAGAATTATGCTCTCATTTATTTATAATTATAAGATTGTTACATGGAAAATTAAACTTATCTTTATAATTCTAAGATACTACATTAATAAGTAATTATAAGATTGTTATATGGAAAGATTAAACCTATTTTCTGATGTTTGCAGTAATCAGATAAATATATTGTGTGCATATTTGAGGCAGGTTTTGGTTCAATATAACAGATAATTTTCCAGCATCTCAGCTGTCCATAAGTATGACAAGTTATCTTGTTGACAAATAGTAAATACCCCTTTACCAAATGCTGAGGAGGAATTAAGGATATGGTAGAAAAGAGCTAGATAGCAACTGAGATTCTATAGTAGTAGAAAAAAATGATTAAAATTTACAAAAGAGCTTCTCAACTTCGATATAAAAGTTTAATTTATGGAAGGAAGGATACTCATCTATTGCCCGCTGTATTCTAAATTTATATAAAAGAGGCACATATAATGGAAGTAAGTAAATGTCAGTAATATCAATACTTTCCAAGACACCTTCAGATCATGATATATGGAGTATGTCCTCAGCATAAACTCCTACATCTTCTACACTTCTGAAGAGAAGACATTTACAACCATTAGGAAGAATGGTAGTTCCTAAAATTTCATCAAAAATCCATACTTAGAATATAGCTAAGAAAATAGCAAGAGATTTATAAATAATTGCTGAAATAAAATGAGTTAATCATCTTAGTAAGTTTTAGTGTTTAATGTATTTTGTTGTATTTTTAGATGTTTTAAAATTGATAAATGATGTTTGGTTTTATGTGCTAACACTCTATTAATTATGACATTTGATTACCGTATTCTTCAAACTTGCCAGATAAAGTTTACTTAACTCCTCTTTTTTTAATCTGCCAAAAAAATTATCAAAGACTAACATCTGCTTTGCATTATGGAATGACTCACACTCTCTTTCAGCCCCTCCTCTGATGCCAATACATACACACTCAAGCACTCACAGTCATACCTGCCATTGGTATGTTTTATCTGTGCTGCATTTATAGATACATAGACACAGGTCCATCTATATATAACTGCTTGTATGATATGTATATGCATCTGTATGTAATACAGAGAGAGACAGAGGCAGGCACCAAGAAAAAAAAAAAAAACTGTTAGCAGGATCTCTTAAAATAATAAGACCTGACAGTTGCTGAGTACTTACTCAGTACTAAGCAATATGCCAAGCACTTTAAGTGCATTATATCATTAAGTGGTCATAATAATCTTTGCAATCTTATTGTTATCTTCACTTAAAATATCTCACAGCTAGTATTTGGTAGCATTGAAATTTACTAATCTAATACAGTCGATCAGTGTGAATGCAGCTATTCTTAACCATTGTACCGCAGGGTCCGTAATGACACACAGAAACACTATCTTCTTCCTTTCCATACCTATATATAAATTAATATCTCAATATCACAATATACCCCTAAACCTGTCTCCTCCTATATCTATCAAGAGCGGTGGTTCTTAAATGAAGACCATTTTGCCCCTGTGGGATACTTGGCAGTGTCTAGAGACATTTTTAGTTGCCATAACTAAAGGATATTATTAGCAGAGGTCACAGATGCTTCCAACATCCTTGCAACGTACAGAACAACCACCTCCCCAACACACACGAACAAAATGTACACAGCTAATGTATCTTCCCCAATATATTCATAGTGACAGGGATGAGAAATCCTGATCTAGAGAGACATATATTTAATGAAAAATGTACATATTTATATACCTATACTCACATAGTTGTCTCTCTTCAGGGGCCTCTTTTAGATTGTTAGAAGACCATGGTTCTTTCAACTAGGTTGTTTTAGGATTTTCCAGTAGGTTACTCTGACTCATCAAACACATTACTGTATTTCTAGTTCAGATAATAGTATTGTCACATTGTTCTTGGTATCTAAATATGTTATGTGTCCACGATGTCTTGTCATGACTCAGTACTCTTTAGCATATATATATATACACACACACACACACAGTTTCTTTATATATATAAAGCTTTAGCTATAATATATATCTATAATATACAAAAATTATATATATTTATTATAAATAAATTATAATAAATATATATTATATATAAAGTTTTATCTATTATATATCTATGATATATAAAAATTATATATATTTTATAAAAATATATGATAATATATTATATATAGCATATATTATATGTTATATAATATCTAAATAATTATAAATATATAATATATTTACATTTATAATATATTTATATCTTTATAAATACATAATATATAATATATAAAATAATACAATTATTTATAATTATATTAAATATATAAATATATTTGTTATATGGAAATACTAAACCTGTTTTCTGATGTTTGCATCTGAAAATAGACTAAATAAATCTACCCCTCTTTTATGAATGTATTTACATTTATATAGGCTTTTTTTCTCTGAGGCCTTTAAATATTTCTTCTATAATATAATATATCTATTATATTTATATATTTATAATATATTATAAATTATAATATAATATATTATATAATATTATATATAAGATATAATATAAGATACATAATATTTATATATTTTTATATTATAAAATATAAAATATATAATATATTTTATATATAAATATTTTATATATTTATATAATATATATTATATATTATATTATTTTTATATGTAAATATATTATAAAATATAACATATTTATATATTATATATAACATATTTATAAATATATTATATAAAAAATATACACACTTTTTATATATTATAGATATATAAAATTTAATATTTAATTTATATATATCTATATTAAGAAAACACAAACTTGGACCAAAAAATGCCTGTTACGAAGTCATCTTTGTCTTAGTTCAACTGGTATGACTTGATTTACATTTGTTAAGCATGAAGCAATATAAATATAAATGCGATAAATATAATTTATTACAATATAACCAGTGATAAATAAATTCTCTCTACACAATTATTTACTACTTTGAAACTGCTTGAGGCTGTCTCTTTCCCTTTAAATGTCTGTTAGGGGGGTCACATTTCACAAATTCAGATGGACCAACAAGTCACCATCAAACTGTAATGCCCATTGACCTACCAAACTTTCTAGCAATGAGACTTTGTAATTTGGATGATCAACAACCACAAAAGTTTCCAACAAAAAGAGTTGCTGGGAATGAAAAAAGGAACTAACAGGTAGGGAAATTATATTCTTTTTTTTTTTTTTTTTTTTAAGTTTATATAAAATCGGCCCTCTTTTTATTCTATGTGCTTCATAATCTTCTTTTTCAGGGACAAGTCACAAGTATACATATGTAACAAACCTGCACGTTATGCACATGTACCCTACAACTTACAGTATAATAATAATAAATTAAAAAAAAAAAAAAAACAAAAACAAAAAATAAAAAATGTATGCTGTAACATAAAAAGAACAGGGAAATTATATTCTAAGTATAGGCTGATGCATGTGACATTGTCGAAATTTGACATTTTTCATCTATAAAATGGAAATTTCATATAGTTTGATTTATATTTGGTTTTCATTCTTGAACACATAACATAGTGATGAAAAGCAGTGGCTCTGCAATTCATCTGTGTTAATTGCTCAGATCCTGGCTTTGAATCTCATTTGTTGTGAACTTAGGACAGTTATTTAGCCTGCCTATATCTCAGTTAGCCAAAGTCTTCAGTTCACATATTTACTGAATATGTGTATTTTGTTAGTTTGTCTTCCAAAAAGCAGGGTAGTTACCTATCTTTTCATAGTTCTCTTTCCAATGTTTAGATAATATTGGAAAAACTGGTGGTGGTTGATGTATTTTAAACATTTGTTGAATTAATGAATGCACGAATGAATAATGGTATTTACTCCATAGAATTTTGAATTATAAGCAGGAACAAGCCAGGTAAAGGGTAAAAAAAATAGTCCTAAGTAGCAGAAACAGCATGGGCAATATCCATTTGTTAGTAGAATTGCTTAGAGATGGACAAGGGGTTGAAGGGAGACCATAAGGAGACTGTTGCATTAATCTATGCAAGGGGTGAGGATCACCTGTGTTAGGGTGGTGGTAGGGTTAGTGAAAAAATGTGGAGAGATTCATAAACTATACTGAAAGTAGCAACAAAAGTTTTCAGTGATGTATTGGATGAGGGCAGTGAATGAGGAAATAGAAGTGTTGGGTTGACTTCCAAGTTTCTGGCCTTAACTGATAGCAGTGTCTCTCCAACTTAATAACATGTTATAATCACCTGGGAGATTTTACAAAGACCCCATGCCTGGGCCCCACTTCTAGTGATTCGATTCTAATTTGATAGGTTTGGATGGGGCTTAGGACTTAGTGGGATTTTAAAACTCCCAGAGGATTCTAATATGTAGCAGTCAAGATTGAGAATGGCTGGTTTAGGTGGCTCTACCACTCATTGAAATATGGAAAACAAACAGGGTTTGGGGGAAATATACACATTTGGTCACATTGAGTTGTATGTATTCATGAGATATATAACTCATGATATCAGGGATGCAGTTGGATACATAGTCTGAGCTCAAAAGAGTGGTCTTGGATGATGATGAGACTTTAAGATGATATTTTGTGTGTATGTTTTTAATTGATATATCATAATTGTACATATTTTGGGGGTACATATAATATTGTGACACATGTATACATGTGTAATTATCAAGTGAGGGTAACTGGGATATTAATCACCTCAAACATTTTTTTGTGTGTGTGTTAGGAACATGACAATTCTCTTCTTGCTATTTTGCAATAACCAATATATTACTGTTGAATACAATTTCCATACTGAGTTATTTAATACTAGAATTTATTCCTTCTATCTAACTGTATTTCTGTACCCACCAACCACGTCTCTTCATCCCTGCCTCCCCATTTCATCCCTAGACTCTAGTAACTACAATTCTACTCTTTACCTCAATGGGACCCACTTCTTTCGCTCTCACATTTGAGTGAGAACACGCCATGTTTGTCTTTCTGGTCCTGGCTTATTTTGCTTAACATAATGATCTCCAGTTGTATCCGTGTTTCTGTAAGTGACAAGATTTCATATTTTTTATGGCTGGATAATATTTCATTGTGTATATATATACTATATTTGCTTTATCCATTTATCTGTTGATAGATACTTAGTTTGATTCCATATCCTGGCGATTGTGGATATTGCTGCAATAAACATGGGAGTGCAGATCTCTCTTCTATATACTTATTTCCCTTTTTTAAGGATCTATAACTGGTAGTGGGATTGCTGGATCATGTGGTAGTTCTATTTTTAGTTTTAGTTTTTTGATAAACCTCCATACTGTTTTCTATAATGTCTATACTACTTTACTTTCCCACTAGCAGCATACAAGCTTTCCTCCTTTCTTCGCATCCTCATTAGCATTTTTTTTTTGTCTTTTTGATAATAGCCATTCTAACTGGGGTGAGATGACATCTCTGGGTTGGCATTTCAAGCATGGGAATTTCCCCAGCTTTGGCTAGAAAGAGGGTCATCTTATTTATAATAAACCACTGGCTTGTGTTTCTTTATGAATAATACAGAAGTTTTTACCACCCCATAAATTTCATCTAATTATTTCTAGTAGTTCCTAGGGATAGCCCATGCAAATTCATAAACTGTTGTCTCATTTTCTTCTACTCTGTTGCTGAGCTGTGTCCCCTCACAGGCACTTGAAAATGATACTCCACTGCTACAACTGGTGGGGTTCAACATTTCCAGAGATTGGTTGTCTCTGGATGCTGGCAAGAAGATAGAGCTACACTTCATTAGCTGGAGTTCTCACCACACCGGAGACACATAGGGGTTCCTAAGACCCTCTTCCCCACTCTAGGTAATAGCTTGAATAAGCAGCCATGCCACCAGGTCCCACACTAATGCTTCTGTCCTTCACCTCCACCCCTTCTCAGTGCAGTTCAGACAGGCACCCAAAGTACCTCTTGGGAGACAGAGGTCATAAATGAATGAGATAGCTTGCTGTTATCGTCTTCCTAATCCCCCAATCCTCCAAGCACTTTTGACCTTCCTCCGAGCCAAAACCAGTCATGAAGCCCCAGTCATCAAATGTGCTCAAGGCCTGAATGAATCTCAGCAGTGCCTTGTGTGGTTTTTGATAGTGCTATAGTCTATCTACTCCCTTGAAAATGTGGGAGGAGGAGACTTGAAGTTTGATTAAATGAAATCAGAGGTAACCTGATTCTATATACAAATTTTTATGTTCTCTAGAAGAGATAGTCACATTAAACATGGCAAGCAAGTTATTTGATATACCAGACAGATATGGCCAGTCATGGAAATTACATATTAATAAAAAAAATTTGGAAAACGTTTTCAGAAGCTAAGAATTGTTTCAAATTGTGGTTGCTAGGGTACCTTCAATGCTTCAGATATTAATAACATTGAAATAGTTGACACAAGTTGTTGCAGCCTTAAGAGCAGTCAGAGGTGTAAAAAGTGAAAACCAGTCCACTTTAATTGGTCACTTCATCTGTATCAATAAAGTATGAAACAAAAATCCCTCTGACCAGTTTCAATATGAAACTTGATCTGGTCATTTGAATCTATTATCTGAGATGGTAAAAATGTCCATTCAATTTTACTCTGAACTACCATTTCTGAAATGGCCTCACAAACACAGAATAATATGACATTTCTAAAGCCAGTCTAAATCATTTCATGAGGCATGAAGGAGCTACCACAAAATCTAAGAATCTCTTTAGAAAAGCCAGCATTCACCTGCGGAGGAAATGAAGAAGCATAAATTAAAAAGTGGTCATTCAAAGTTCCATATGCCTGTTATGGTGGACTTTCTAATCTGTGTTTGACAAATTTCAGTGAAGAGAGTAAGTTTATGTTTATCTTCATTCTACATGAAATAATCTTTGGGTGTTTTCTTTGGTAAGAATACATTTAAAAACACTTTATTGAAGTATTAACGACATGTAACAAGCTGTACATATTTAATGTATACAACTTGAGAAGTTTGCTCATAAATATATACCCATGAAACCACCACCATCAAGGACATAAAGACACACATCACCTCCCAAAGTTTCCTCCTGCCCCCTTTAATATTATTTTTTGGAGGGCGCAGGTGGAGGAAGAACAATTTACATGAGATCCATTCTCTTGGAAAATTTTAAACATACAATACAGTACTGTTAGATATAGGCTGTCTGGTGTATAAATGATCTCCAGAACTTACTTGTCTTGCATCACTGAAACTTTGTACCCTTTGACCATCACCTCCCCACTTCTCCCACCTCTCATCCCCTGGAAAACATTATGCTACTCTCTGCTTTTATGAGTTTGATTATTTTAGATCTGACATGTAAGTGAGATCATCCATTATTTGTCTTTCTGTGTCTGGCTTATTTAACTTAGGGCAAGGAGAAATTTTGGATCTCAGCCCCTAGTAGGTTGAAGAGCTTCCTTCTCTTCATTTCAAATAGAAATGGAAAAGGGTCATTGAAGACATTTTGCTCAGGTTTCTCTTTTAAAAAAAGCACTGCTAGGGCTCTTTCAAAACAGCTATAAAAATTTGAACCAGAAAAGCTGTAGGTCTACAGACTCAGCACTAAGCGGGAGGTAATTGATAATAATGCCAATAGAAATTACTATAGACATCTGAACACTGAAGCTTCTCCAGGAAGATCTGGTGGGACAACGCCAGCTGTTTCTGGCTGGTGAAATGTTTTCCCTGAGTCTCAGATGTTTTATTAAGAGGATAGTAAGTGTAGCAACTTCAGGGAGAAGTCTTATTTTGTTCACGGCCAGGAAGGCACTAATCATCTTTCTGCAAATAAAGGGAACTGCAGGATCCACTAGTTTTCTATCGCATGGAAAATCAAACTTTAGTGTTTGTATTAGAAAGTAACTTCTTTGAAGTTTCATCTTATCAGTAACCTGGCGGCATCAGCAAATACAATATATTTAACGAGAGTCTATAGTATCTGCTCTAGGGAGCTTGAGACAAAGTTACATTGTGTTCTTTACTCATTGGTCATTAATAAAAGAAATCTAGGACAATGATTGCTTAGGGTAATTGTGGGGGAGTCCTCAATCCTATCAGATGCTAGGTGACCTCCTCTTTAGTAATCTGAAAATAAATTTATAAATGATATAACCTACTTGCACACGTAATTTTTAAAACACTAATATATTTCTCTAATTCTTAAAAAAGAAATAAAGAATTAAGTCATTTGTATTTTAAAGCAAATATCAGACAAAATGTGGTAGTCAGATGCTTTCAAAACAAAAAACATGGTAGTCAGATGCTTTCACATAGAGAAATACTGTGGATATGACTTAAGACTGATACGAGTACACTATATTTATGACTAAAATGTCGTAACAGGCATTGTCATCAATGATGTGCTTTTCTTGGAAATTTTTTCTTTTAGTCTTTGTAAAGTACTGATAAAACGAAGCAAAATTTTCCATCAATTTACATGGTATTTACATTTCTGAAAAAAATCAGTACATACTAAGAGTTCAAAAATGTCTTATGTTTATATGTGAAATGGATTCAGTTCTAAGCTCAGAAAATTAACAAGTATTAAACTCATGTAATGTCCAGTGGCAAAATAAAAATCAATACAGAATACAGTGCTTATTCATTGCGCATGACTGTTCCCTACATTACGGAAAGCCTAGCATCCCTGCCTTCTGCCCACTAAATAAATGCTGGTAGGTCTCCCAATATTGGAGATACACGAAAATTATAGTGATAATAGCCCTCTCCTCTATTTAGAGCCACTGTTTAGACAGTTTGGTAGAAGAACTTGAAAGTGTCCTCATGTGTTTCTTTTGCAGTAGAAAAAAACAGTTGTGATGAGTCTGTGATGGTGGACAACAAAGGCCCTCGCTGCTTGATTAGGTTATGATACACATCGCTTGTTGGACAACCCCAAAACGATGATGCCCTGTCATCATATATTAAAGTTGAAAAGGATCTAAGAGCTTAAATTAATGCAACCTGCTCAATAAAAGATGAGGAAATTGAGACACAGAGGATGTAGAACAGCTAGTGAGCATCTGTAACGTAGCTTTATGGTATTTGCTTCTCACAAAAACTAAGTGATTAAAATATTATTTCTCCGTTGTATGGAAGAGAAAAGTGAGGCTTAACTTGTAGGCAGCTTCCATGTTTGTGTTAGGCCATAGTCCATGTCTACTGTGCTACGTCTTCCTTGGGCAAAATTTCTGAGCTGGCTAATGAGCCAAGACTTACAATTTTTGTAGTTTTCACATCTTTAGATGTCAAGAGCTATTTTGCTGCTTATTTCTCCGCTCTGAAATGTCTTCTTTATCCAATTTTCCTTCTGTTTCTCTGCTTCAGGGGTTGGCTAAAACCCCCACATGGGCCAAACTCTGCCTGCTGCATGTTTTTCTAAATAAAGTTTTAATGGAACATACTTCTTATGGCTGCTTTCATGCTACAGACTTGAGTTGAGTAGTTGCAATAGAGGCCATCCAGCCCACAAAGCCTAAAATATTTGCTATTTAACCCTTTACAGGAAGAGTTTGCTGATCCCTGTTCTACATTAAAAGATTATTCCCTTCTTTTGCCACTAATGGAGATCATTTCCTTGTTACCTGCCTCTGCTAATGCACTGACTTAATTACTTAGTGTACTACTCTTTTTAGAATTACGTCTATAATTTCTTAGAAAGGATATATGAGAAATAGTTAATTACTCCAAGAAATGACTCAAAAACTGAATTCTTTTTTAGAATAGAAGTGAAGAGAAACATGAATTTGGGATAGATAAACCTGTTGTTGCTGACCAAATAGCTCTCCATATAGCTGTCATCTGTGGATACTATGAACCTTCCACACCTCTTAGTCTCAAAATTAAAATTAAAAAGAGATGTAAAGATTTTCCAGGATCACTTCCAGTTCATTTTAAGTGAATAGACTTATGCAACATTGTCAGTTGGACACTAATAGCAAGTATTATTTTCCTTTTAGTACAGCTGTCTGTCTAGATTGAAAACAGAGACACTTAGACAAATAAATGAGAAAGTACAAAAGTTGTACTTTAAATGCTAATTCACGTAATATTTTTTACCTACTTCTCAGGAAAATGACATTTTCCCACGTATTAAACATATATAGTAGAATGCATTTTGGAAAAATGTCTCTTAGAAAAGAAAACCTTTAATTTAGTTTGTAGGTAGATGTGCCAGTTATCCATTTATGGTCTCTCAGCTCTAAATTCACCATTTTTTTCCTGCTCTGTGATAACACTGTCAACAGAGGATATTGAAGGGACACTAGAGGATAGTTTTTGTTTTGTTTCTGGTTTAAATGTGCTCCTCTAGTTGCAAATGTGCTCCTCTAGTTGAGCTCCTGCAGAAGGCACGCTTTTTTTTTTTTTTTTTTTTTTTTTTTGTCTTTTGAGACGGAGTCTTGCTCTGTCGCCAGGCTGGAGTGCAGTGGCGCGATCTTGACCCACTGCAAGCTCCACTTCCCGGGTTAACGCCATTCTCCTGTCTCAGCCTCACTAGTAGCCGGAACTACAGGTACCCGCCACCACCCCAGCTAATTTTTTTTTTTTGTATTTTTAGTAGAGACGGGGTTTCTTCATGTTAGCTGGTATGGTCCCGATCTCCTGACCTCGTGATCTGCCTGCCTTGGCCTCCCAAAGTGCTGGGATTACAGGCTTGAGCCACGGCGCCCGGCCAGGCATGACTTTTTTTCAGCAGTATTCTGACATCTAGCAGCAAGTTGCATCTCCCCAGCTTCCCTCAGCACAATCCCCACCTTGGGCTGTTTCCAGCAACAAGTTCAATGGTATTCCTGAAAGGAG
Source organism: Theropithecus gelada (assembly GCF_003255815.1). Lineage (NCBI taxonomy): Eukaryota > Metazoa > Chordata > Mammalia > Primates > Cercopithecidae > Theropithecus > Theropithecus gelada. The sequence goes on from NC_037670.1 coordinate 92,501,532, forward strand.
CTAACAAGTTGCATGGTTTTCCAATTAAGTAACAATATACCCTTTCGACTTCTACCACTTGCAGGTGGCTTTCCCATGAGTCCAGCTGCTGCCCCAGCTGGCTTTCCAGCAGGTCAACAGCAACCTATTCTAGCAGCTTCCTGTGAAGTTCATCAGTGTCCCAAAAGACAGTTCTCAGTTGGCCTAACTGACAGCTGGGGACCCTTTCTGATTTAGAACAACCCAGTGAAATTTCCCACACCATCTAGTGTGCTTCAACTGTACCCTCCTCAATGGGATCTGAATTCCAGCTTTGGGGAGGATTCTCTTCCTCCAAGCTATTCCTTTCTTGAGTGCTCTCCCCCAGCAGCCTTTATCCTTCAGAGTTTTCTTCCTCCCACCCACTTTTACATAATTCCCTGTGACTCCAATCCCTTGTTGCTGTTTCTTTATATTAAACTTTCCCTGTTCAAATTATTGTGAAGTTTCTAGCTTCTGACTGGAATGTAACTAATACAGCAGAGAAGTAAGAACAAACCACGTTGTAAGAACAAACCATGTTTGTTCTTAAAACATTTTACCTGGTAGGGAAATTAATCTTTTCCAAGTATAAAGATTGAACAGACTTTTGGATAAGACTTAAAATGAAATTGCTGAATCATTTGCTACTTCTGCGCACATTCCCTTTGGTATGAGACCACCTCTGGGTATTATTGTTAACTGTAACAATGGGGCAGAGAAAGTACTCATAGTTCAGTTCTCTCAGTCTCTTAGAGAAAGCAAGAGTGTGAAAGGAAAACATCCAAGTTTGGTCTTCTATGTTGCGTATCTTGTCTGAGTTCCGCTTATATCTTAGTTCCAAATTTGGATGTTTTCCTAAAACTGTTGATTCTCAGATCCCATTCTAGACTAACTTTTAATCAAGAGAACATTCCATGATTACCACTCATGGAAAAGATGGTGCACCCTGCTTCCTTACATGGATGTCTTGCTTTCTCTCTGTCACCTGTGAGTCCCAGGCACACTGAGTCCACAAATGCCTTCCTGGCAGAGGTTCTCAGCATCATAGTTCCATGGAAACAGCCATGCCTATGTGAGAGAAGAGCATCAATGATGTGAAATGTGAGTAAGCCAGTGGATTCCCTGTTCAGTGTATCTTCTGTGCCTTTCAATTGCGTGTTTTGCATAAAAACAAAAATGTTTAATCACGATAACCATTCCTATAATTAAAATTTCCAAAGGAATAAAAGCAAGGATATTTGTATAATATAAAGATAAGTTTGTGGTTATTTTAACACCAAATAAGCCTGAGGGAATTTTTATGAATATCTGTCTTGGATTCATTCATCCAATAAACATTGGATCCATTATTTCCAATAAGTTCTTCCAGTTAGCTAGTCAACTGTCCTCAGAAATATTTTATGTTTATTTTGTAGCTTGTTACTTTAGATTTTTTTTTTTAGTAGAGACGGGGTTTCACCATGTTAGCCAGGATGGTCTCAATCTCCTGACCTCATGATCCACCCGCCTTAGCCTCCCAAAGTGCTGGGATTACAGGCGTGAGCCACCGCGCCTGGCCTACTTTAGATTTTTTAAAGCTATGCCTGTGTAACAAATTATCCCACAACTTGGTAGTTTAAAACAATACGTATTTATTTTCATTACTGATTGTCTGGAATCCAGGTGCAGCTTAGCTGGGCATCTCTGGTTCAGAATATCTTATAAGGTTGCTACCAAATGTCTTTTGAGACTGAAGTCATCTCAAGGTTCTCCTGAATTAGAATCTGCTTTCATGTTTGCCCATAGCTCACATGCTGCTGGCTGGAGATACATCAGTTTCTTGCCACAAGGGTCTCTCTATAAGGCAGCTTACAATCTAGCAGGTGACTTATTTCAAAGTGAGTGAGAAACAAGGGAACAGAACAAGAGAAGAAGAGAAAGAAAAAGCCAGAGTTGTTTGTAACCTATTATTTGAAACAAAACCCTGTCACTTTTATGGCATTCTATTTGTTAGAAGTGAGTCACTAGGTCCAGCCCACACTGAAGGAAAGGGGTTTGCACAAAGGCATGAATACTAAGAGAGGGGTATCACTGGAGGCCGGTTAGAGGCTTCCTACCACAGTGTTCCTAGGATATACAATATGGTTCCTTGCTTTTGAGGTGTTTGCTATAGAGTTCAGCAGGAAATATATGTATTTATAAAGAGTAACTTATAAGATAGTACATGAATACACAGTCAGTGATTGCAGAGGAATTACAGGAGGAAGAAGTCTGGGTTGAGATAGTTAGGGAAATTATGTTATAAAGAGTTGAAATAGTTTGATCTAGATGCATGGATAGATTTTGGATATGTACACAGGAAAAGAGAGGGGATTTAAGATTTGAGAATATGCAGTTTCAAAAGGTGAGAGAATCTTTAAAGACTTAAAATGACTTAAGGGGTTAAAAGTTATATGTATTTATCAATGGTATTTTCTCCAGGATAAAGTTCAAACTCTTTACCATGTTACGTTTAACACTCATGTTACATCTAACTCTCTTTTAGCTAGTCTCTCTCTATGGGAGGAACTGATTATGCAGGGTTCCAAATGAACCTGCTTTTCTCATCTACATGCCTTGGTAGAAACTGCTGTCTTTAAACTCTCTTATTCACTATGATTTGCTAAATCTATTTGTCATCCATATCAGCAAGCACTGCTTTCTATAATGGTACCACTGTTTAAACGTTACATGGGGCTAGGCATGGTGGCTCACACCTGTAATCCCAGTACTTTGGGAGGTCAAGGTGGGTGGATCACCTGAGGTCAGAAAGCTGACCAACATGGTGAAACCCATCTCTAGAAAAATACAAAAATTGGCCAGACATGATGGCGGGTGCCTGTAATCCCAGCTACTTGAGAGGCTGAGGCATGAGAATCGCTTAAACCCAGGAGGCATAGGTTGCAGTGAGCCAAGATCGTGTCATTGCACTCCAGCCTGAGTGACAAAGCAAGACTCTGTCTCAAAACGAAACAATACAAAACAAACACACACATTAAATGGGAGGCCATTAGACTGAGGTTTCTATGTAAGCAAAATGAAACCTAAGCTCAGTCCACCACCAGTGGCCAATTGGACATTAGTTATCTCTCTTGTACTGCCCACCAGGAGAGTCCAAATAAGACAATTGTTCAAACTTTCAACAATCAAATGATGTGTTGGCTCTGCTTCTGCATTCGCCCTGTAAAAACTTCCCCTTCAACCACCATGGGGGGAGCCCCAAACCACTTCCTGTTTGGAGGTGCCTAATTCATCAATTGCTGTTTGCTCAAATAAATTCTTTAAAATTTTAAAGTGCCAAAACTTATCTTTTAACACTACTGAAGAAGCAGGAGGGAGCCATGCCCCACCTCATGCAGCAAGACCTCTCTCCTGCCGGTGTTGGAGGCTCCTCCTCAGGGCTTGTCTTGTCTGCTTGAATTGTGTGTGTGTGTGTTTTTTTCCCATTGTTTTCCCTTTATTAGGTAGAGAGCTCCTCCAGGACAAGAACTGTGCTACAATTTTAGTCTCGCTGTGACTGACACAGGGCTCAGTAGTTTAATAGGTGTTCTTTCTGTTTGCTGAGGGAATATAATCCAATTAATGGGAGTGGGGGTTGAGCAGTGGAGTAGACCAAGCAGCTAGGCAGAGAGACTGAGCCGAGGAGAAACCACAGGGCTGAAAATGACTGACAAAAGCAAACAATGGGGAAAAGATTCCCTACTTAATAAATGGTGCTGGGAAAACTGGCTAGCCATATGCAGAAAACTGAAACTGGACCACTTCTTTACACCTTATACAAAAATTAACTCGAGACGGATTAAAGACTTAAACGTAAAACCTAAAACTCTAAAAACCCTAGAAGAGGGAGGCCAAGGCAGGCAGATCACGAGGTGAAGAGTTCTAGACCAGCCTGATCAACATGGTGAAACCCTGTCTCTACTAAAAATACAAAAATTAGCTGGGCGTGGTGGCACACACCTGTAATCCCAGCTACTCAGGAGGCTGAGGCAGGAGAATCGCTTGAACCCAGGAAGTGCAGGTTGCAGTGAGCTGAGATTGTGCCACGGCACTCCAGCCTGGATGACAGAGCAAGACTCTGTCTCAGGAAAAAAAAAAAAAAAAAAACCCTAAAAGAAAACGTAGGCAATACCATTCAGGACATAGACATGGGCAAAGAGTTCATGACTAAAACACCAAAAGCAATTGCAACAAAAGTCAAAATTGACAAATATGATCTAATTAAACTAAAGAGGTTCTGCACAGCAAAATAAACCTATCATCAGAGTGAACAGACAACCTACAGAATGGGAGAACATTTTTGCAATCTATCAGTTTGACAAAGGTCTAATATCCAGAATCTACAAGCAACTTAAACAAATTTATAAGAAAAAAAAAAAGAAAAAAACATCAAAAAGTGGGCGAATGATATGAACAGACACTTCTCGAAAGAAGACATTTATGCGGCCAACAAATATATGAAAAACTCATAATCAATGGTCATTAGAGAAATGCAAATCAAAATCACAAGGAGATACCATCTCACGCCAGTTAGAATGGCGCTCATTAAAAAGTCTGGAAACAACAGATGCTGGAGAGGATGTGGTGAAATAGGAATGCTTTTACACTATTGGTGAGAGTGTAAATTAGTTCAACCATTGTGGAAGACAGTGTGGCAATTCTTCAAGAATCTTGAATCAGAAATACCATTTGATTCAGCAATCTCATTACTGGGTATATACCAAAGAATTATAAATCATTCCACTATAAAGACACATGCGCACATATGTTTATTGCAGCACTATTCACAATAGCAAAGACTTAGAACCAACCCAAATGCCCGTCAATGATAGACTGGATAAAGAAAATGTGGCACATATACACCATGGTATATTATGTAGCTATTAAAAAGAATGAGTTCGTGTCCTTTGCAAGGACATGGATGAAGCTGGAAATCATCATTCTCAGCAAACTAACACAGGAACAGAAAACCAAACACCACGTGTTGTCACTCATAAGTGGGAGTTGAACAATGAGAACACATGGACACACGGAGGGGAACGTCACACACCATGGCCTGTCCTGGGGAGGGGAGCAATGGGAGGTAGAGCATTAGGACAAATACCTAATGCATGGGGGGCTTAAAACCTAGATGAAGGGTTGATGGGTGCAACAAACCACCATGGCACATGTATACCTATGTGACAAACCTGCATGTTCTGCACATGTATCCCAGAACTTAAAGTATAATTTAAAAAAAAGAAAAAAGGAAAATGACCATTGACAGAAATGGCAAAGTCAGATAAGAAAGCAGCTCTCTCACCCTTTCTTCCATCTCTCTCACAACCTTCCTTTGGTGATAATTTAGATGTGTCCCTATCTGAGGCAAATAGTTTGTTAATCTTATCATACACGTTTACTTTACAGGGGTATATAGAGATATTGAGAGATGGTATGCTTTCATGGAGTAGTTCCTAAAATATATTTTGTTGCTACAAACAGATACTTACTGAACAAGCACACAAAATGTACTAGATGAAATGATGCTGAGTTAAATGTTTTTGAGATTGCTTTTAATTTCAGGACTTCACAGAGTCTTTAATGTGAGCACCGTATATCTCAAGAAGCACATTTAATATGGATGATTATGCAAATATATTTGACTAAGAAATTCTTTTTCCAAAAAATCATCTCTTGGATCCCATGGATAATTATTTGAAAAATGCTGGTTTAGTGTATTTTGGCTCAGTTAATATTCCTGTAAGTTCTACTTGCTTCTCGTATGACATTTAACACCTACCTGGATTTTATTTCACTTCCAGCCTGTAGATAAAAATAGTAAAACCTGACCTCTACCTACCTCTGAGAGAATATTATAGGATTAAATAAGATAAACAAAGCAAAACATAAAAAGTAGATATTGTCTTTGCTCCCTATTGGAGCTTCAGTAGCAACATACCACAGAGCAACATTTCCTAGACACGTTGTAAATCACTCAAAAACATAAAAATCAAATAGAATTTAAAAATCTACTCAAACTACTAAAGTGTATTTAAAATGAGCTTCCAAGAGATAGAACACAGAGGTACACAACTGCATGTTAAAGGAAGGAACTGAAAGGAGAAAAGACCACCACTGAGTGTCACTTTTTGGGCCAGCTCTTTCTGCCTCTCTGTATGCTTTCAATTTTAGTTCCTTTCAAAGATTGCCTGAGGACTGAGGAGAGGGGTCACCTTGAGTAACTATTCTACTGAATGGGAAGTGCTCCTCTCCCCCGTGCCCATTCAAATCCTGCTGAGGCACTTTCTCTAAAGAGACTGCTTTTTAAATATTTTATTTTATTATAACCCTGTCTATTCACTAATCAACTGACTGAAGTGTCAGTTGACTTGAATAGGAGTCACCCAATACTAAATCTCAACAGGATCTAAAAGCTGAATTTAAAGATCAGCTTAGAGGCGAAAGTATAATTCTTATTTGCACTGTTTTTGGAGGTGGTGGACATGTTTCTAATTCCATTCCCCACAGGAAGATTTTGAAGCAATTTCATGAACTTGCTTCAATCACACATTGAGGGCATTTTTTCATCTTTTAGAAATAAGTCCAATCATACCTCTGCTGGTGACTGGGGTCTTTATCTCTGTACCTCTGAAAATGAAGCTAATAATGCCCACTTTGAAATGTCGTTGTGAGCACAAAATGAGATAATATAGATTAAACCAAGGGTACTTGGCAGGCATGCAATAAATGGTAGTCTAAGGTTTCTCTTTAGAGTCAACAGAGTTCTTCAGAGAACACACTCCAGGCCTAACTCTTGGGGTAGATTGCTCTTTGACAACAGAAAAGTGGAATCCTGATCCTTGCAGTGTTTTCCCAGTAATTTAATGTACTTATTTCTTGACTAGTGCATTTTCTTTTTCCATGAAGAGTTAAGAGTTTCATCTCATAGATTTGCTATTCAAGTATGAGCTAAATTTTTGTTTTTATCTACGGTTTGTAGCACAACTTATCTATGTGTATTTTTATTAATATATATTTATTATATGTTAATTGTTTGTTATGGTAATGACCAATTAAAGTATTACAAAGCAAAGATCTTATAATAGATAAGGCCATGTGCCTTAGGTGGGATGAAGGTCCTTCCCTAAGTCTCCATAACGCTGCCAATAATTTGCTAAGTGGGAGAGTCTCAGGAGGCTGGAGTCTGATTTTTTGTCCTTGCCCTGAGGGTCAAGTATGTCCAACAATTATACTTATGTGGTGGAAAATGTATGCCACAGGCCGGGATGGTGGCTCATGTCTGTAATCCTAGCACTTTGGGAGGCTGAGGTGGGCAGATCACCTGAGATCAGGAGTTTGAGACCAGCCAGTCCAAAATGGAGAAACCCCATCTCTACTAAAAAAAAAAAAAAAAAAAAAAAAATCAGCCAGGTATGGTGGTACATCTGTAATCTCAGCTACTCAGGAGGCTGAGGCAGGAGAATTTCTTGAACCTGGGAGGCGGAGGTTACAGTAAGCCAACATCGAGCCCCTGCAGTCCAGCCTGGGTAACGGAGTGAGACTCCGTCTAAAAAAAAAAAAAGAAAGAAAATATAGAAAATATATGTCACAAAGAAATAAATGGAAAACTGTTAGGAATTACAGAGACACTAATTTTGCTGCCAGGGAAAATCGAGGTACTAATTCTGAGAAAATAAATCAATATAGCTTTGCTGCAGTCATCCTCAGTTTCTAGTTCTCCAAACCACTAGGTCAATAGCATGCGTTGCTTCATGGAGAAAGCAGGACACTCTTACAAACAGAGAAACATGGGCCTGAATTTGAAAATGGAATTTTCTCTGTAGTCCAAAATCAAGCACTTTTGAACACTGAAATTGCCTGGCTTAGTTGAGAAGAGGCTGATTTTCTCACAACTCCCAAAGCAAACATTCAGCTTGAGGAGGATCAAGCAATTTATATGGCAGAAACAATAAATAGGGAGAAAAATATGCAATAAAAGGAAATTTCTTGGCCCATAGAAGGAGGAAAGCCCAGCTGGCCAGAGAGAGATGGAGTCTGGAAAACAGAAAAATAAATACCTTTAGGGTTTTTGATTCCCCTCTTATGGTTGAATCCAAAAGAATGAATAAAGAATATTCAGGTAGGTTTGGTAATTTTAAAATTTTGGGGGCTGATACCTTGCTTTCCTGGGCACAACAGGGAATATGGAAAGTTTCATGGAGAAATCCCATGCCTCTGAAATGCCAGCAGCATTTATCTAGCAATAGTTATCCAAGGGGGTGGGCCTGAGTGAAGTCTCAGCTTAGTGTGGTGTGGAGAAAGCAAATAAGAGAGCATACATCCCCAAGGCCATTCATAAGTGCTACGTGCCCTTGTGATCAATAGAAGGAGTAGTGTAGCCAGATAGACGGTAGGATGTGAGATACTTGTGACTGGAGGCTAAGGCAAAGTTCATGGACATCAGCAATGGTAACAGGATGCACTCCAAAGACCAAGCAGGGCAATCTCAACTCAGATGGATCTTCAGCAGCCATGTGGTTACACCACTGCAGAAGTAATCAGGACAGAGGCCATTACCCAGGAACCAAGCAGGATTTGGTATATCACCTGGAGACTTGCATGTTCCACCTCCACGTCTGAGAACATGTCAGCTTCGTTCTACACCCAGGTACTAAATTTGGAAGAATGGGAAGGATTTGAATGAGAGACTCATAAATACAAAATTTAAAAATGTGTATTCTATTTTTTTGTGGGAAGGGGGATTTCTAGAGTAGATAGAACAAGATATTAGCTGTAAAGCCAAATTGCATTTCTGATACTTGAGTGTATGCTTGTTAAAATCATACCTGCCACTTGGGAAAGAGACCTGTGAATTTGGCTCAACCCATTTTAGAACAAAATTCACATGTCTTGGGACATGAATCCCAAAATATGGAAACTTAACCATGCTTCTGTTATTTGGATTTTCTGTAACTGATTCCCTTTGTTTCTTTCATGGAATTTTAAAATATCCTGTGTGTCAGAGTAGATGAGGCCCGCCCGAGTCTTGAAAGAGGGAGTAGCATCTTCTTACAGACAGCATACGAGCTTGGAGTGAAAAGCAAAGTGAGAAAATGCCGATGTCACACCGTGGGGAAGCACTTTAGAAACGCCTCCACCCATGGAATCTCCTGATGCTTATATCAGCTCTGTCTTGAAGGAATTTACATGTTGCTTATTTATAGAGGTCATTCTTTAATAATCCTTGTGGCAATGGCAGAAAGTACCCTTTGGTCTCCTCCTCTCGAGCCATCCCACCATAGTCCTCTGAGTGACTGGAGAAGAGAAGCCAAGAGTGATTGTCAGTGTAACTCATGGTTGGTCACAGAACTGGGTTAAAAAGGAGTCAGGACTTGAAATCTAGTTAAACATTGAGAGTCTGAAATACATCAGAACTGGGAGGGAAGGCAGGGTGAAGCCCAGAAAGCTATGCTAAGATAAGGAAAAGCAGCCAAGTATTAGGGAAGTCCAGTCCTCGGTTGATTCAACTCTAGATGAAGGGTTTGGATAATGAACATAGACTCAAATTTAATACTTAGTGACAGCTGTAGGAAAGTGAACCCCAATTTTCTGTCTTGCTTAGCTTTAGAAGAGGATTGAGTATAGATAGGCCTACAAGAAAAAAAATGCCAGAAATGGGGCATAGGAAGTGGAGTATGCAGTGAATATGGCAAATGACTTCTTGTCTTATTAAATTGTGCAGGTCTGGAGGTATGCATGGTTCGATTCCCACCTTTCCCCTTTCACCCTCCTCATGGATGACTTCATTTGTGTCCTGCTTAAAGACAGACTTCTGTGCCAAGTTTCAGGACCCATGTAATCTACTGTATAGATAAACCTATGCAACTCTTACCTTTTCTCTGGTTGTTGACTGGTTCCAGCTTTGTGACCCAATCCTAATGCTGATTGATGGGCTCCTACCTGTTTGTCCTGCCTGAGGCCTTTTATTAGTGACTCCCCACTCTATGCGTCTTCTGGGGCCAGGATTCTAATATGCTCTCACTGTAATTCTTTCCAGTAAGTTCGGTCTAAGTTTGTTAGCTTTGGAGGTGATGGTGGCAGTGGTTGCATTTCGTGTTACTTAATGCCTCTAAACTCATAGTATTTACGATATTCAAAGAAGATTTTAATATGAAATAACTAGAAGAACAACTCATTATATAATTTAATTGCTATGTGTTGTTATAAGATAAAAGTAATAGTTTTTTTTAAATCCTGTAACAATAAGCTATTAAAAAACTGTTAGTAAACATATTAGGGTCACCAAATAAGTCAAGGACTGAATGGCGATTAGTTCAAACTCTTTAACTTTTCACAGTTTTAAGCCATGTCTTTGTGTTTCAGAAAGATGCTTTTTCTAAAAAACAAAATGTCTATTGGCTACTCCTAACTTTTTTCATTAACAGTGAAAAAAATTCAATAGGAAGTCATGGAACTTAGTGCTTCTTTCTCTGTGCCAATTCTGTCAGACCACACAGAAGCAAAAGCTAGATGATTTGGCAGAGCTATCAGACTTGGAGAGAGGTTTGGCAATGGAATGAGGGGAAGGAAAGCTGACTGTGGTGTCACTGATTCAGGCAGGAGAGAGGAGTGGTTACAGGCAGTGTTAGTGAACTGTCTACAGACTGCACTGCAAACAGCTGAGTAGGAAGTTTTACTTAGCGAGGAAAGAGAGAATATACTAATGTAGTTGATGTTGGGATAAAATGGAAGTTGGCATTTTAGGGCACTATTGAGACCACAGAGGTGGCTTGTGGATGGAGATAGGGTAATACAGGGTAGGATGCTATTGTACGCTGTTCTAAATACTCGATACTGCTTTTTTTTTTTTTTTTCCCCAGGATAAAGGCTATGCAAAGTAATGTTGTCTGCATATTTTGTCAGGATCAAGTCTCAACTAGAAAAAAAAAACAAAACAAAATGTTAACAAAAACAGAATTAGATACAGAGATACCTTCTAGAGTAATGCTTGCTTATATTTATGATCCACTTATTTTGAAGACATTAGATTTCTCAATAAAAAATTGCTATGAAGCACTTTCTTACGTTGGGTGAGCTAGATACTGCAAATGCATAACATTATTATTATTGTCACTAGAAAACAAATTATCATGCTTTAAAAATTTATAGCCCTCTACATTCTGTGAAGTAGGAATAATATTAGTTCATTTTATTGAACACTCACTATGATGCAGACACTACGATTAGTGCTTTATGTTTATTTTCTCTTCAAAGTGTAAAATAAAATCTGAATAAGGTACTATTTTTATTATTAATTAACAGAGGAGAAAATTGAGGCATAGAGAAGCCAAGATAACTCGTTCATAGTCACACATATGGTAAGTACCAGATCTGGGATTCAGAACCATGTGTGACTCTAGTGTCAACCCATTTAACTAGGATTTTCACTGGATATTCTAGTCCTCTCAAAAATAAACTGTTTCACTGATGCAAAAAAAAAAACCACAATGATAAAAAACTATGCATTCACTAAAATGACTAAAATTTTAAAAGAACGACACCACCAAATGTGTTTAGGATATGAAGCAGCCGAAGCTCTCATACACTGCTGGTATAGGATAAAAGGATACAACCTACTTGAAGAACAGTTTGACAGTTTCATGTCATATTAGCTCACACTTATACAACACTAAAATCCCATTACCAGTTATTTACCAAGAGAAGTAAAAGTGCAGTTGTACACAGAGTTCATATCAGCTTTATAATACTCAAAAACTAGAAACAATCCAAATATCCATTGACTGTTAGATAAACCATTTGTGGTAGATTCATGCCATGAAATATTACTCAGTGGAAAAAGGGATAAACTGCTCATATTGAAACAAAATGGATAAGTTTCAAAAGCAGTATGGTGAGCAGAGGAAGCTAGGCATAAAAGTGCACATAATGTGTGATTTCATTTATGTGAAGTTCTAGAATAGATAAAACTAATCTACAGTGATAGAAAACAGATCAGTGGTTGCCTAGTGCCAAGAGAATAGGATTAACTGTGTAGGGATATGAGGGAAATTTTGAATGACATAACTCTTCTATATTTTCATTGTGGTGGTGGTTACACAAGTTTATATATTTGTCAAAACTTATTCAACAGTACACTTAAAATGGGAGCATTATATTTTATAAAAATTATACCTGAATAAGTTGATTAAAAAATATACGGTTTCCTGTAGTTAAGTCCTTACTGCTTAGGAATTCTTAGCGTTTATTTCCTTGAACTTCCTGCCTGTTCTATTGTGTATATGTTAGTACAGATGTACGTACATTAAGATATACTGATTTACTTATGATACTGGATGTTTACCTGCTTATAGCCTAGATTACTTCACAAAATTGTGTGCATTTTTCTTTTTTTTGTTTATTTAGTCTTCTTTTGCTGACTGAATCATAGCTGTAACACCATTTGTTAATCTGACTGCATGAAAAACTATACAACCTTCCAGAATTTGGAAAACACAGTGCATAATGCCAAATATTTATATATAAGCGAAATGAAAATTTGAATGGACCATTCATATTTATTGGCTCTCTATTTACCAAAAAGCTGTTAAACCAGTACCTGACATAAATGAAGCAATGGAAAAGAAGTCTTTGATGGTAACCTTGAAGTTTTAGCTCCTAAAGTATTATCTAATGAACTCATATAGATTGAATTGTGGTTTTTGTAAGTGTTGGTTACAGTTGAAAGTAAGTGTGCTACAGCAGGAAGACTTTAAATGCTAAATTTAGCTGGCCTGGCTTGAATTTATATCCCTGTTTCACCATTTACCTACTGAGTGGCTTTAAGCGACTGCTTCAGCCGTTTGATTGCCAAATTACTTACCTGAAACAGAGAGAAAATCTCACAGGCATGAGACAATTTTTAAAAGTACACATAAAGCATGCTTAACACCTACTATCCATGATTGATATTATTTATTATATTACATAGAGTATAGTGTGAAAAATTCTGATCTTAAATTTAGAATCTTGGGTTTGAGTCTCTGTATTACACTCAGTGTCTTGGCTTTGATTTTCCATTAATCTCTTTGTAAAATGGTTATAGTAGTAACATTAGTTTATTCTGAGGATTAACTGAGACTTTATATATGGAGTTATATCGAGTAATACCCAGGACACAGTACATTTTACATTTTAGTTGATTTTAAACGTATATCTTAGTTGATTTGAAATCCAATTTATTGAATGTCATATAAGATATATGATAACTCTGTTAACTAGAATATTAACAAAAGTATTCCATTTTCCAACTGTGACTAAAAATAGGTATTTGCACAAACTTAAGAATAAAGAAACACTGAGATCACAGACTGAAATTTTCTCATTTTATCCAAGTCTTTGATATCTTTAAAATAGCAAAATAACTGGCCAGATAGATAACCTAGAGCTCATTTTGTTATGTGTCAAATGCTTATTTGTGGCCTTCGTTAGTTTGATTTTTGTGAAAGACTGGAAGGTGAGAAAGAGAAAGCAATGCAACTAAGAATAATACAGCACTGATCATTTCTTTTGACAGCCCAATTGTTTCATCATAACTTGATTATTAAGCAGATGAATTAAACAGATGTCAAAATAAACTTTAAGCTCCAGGGATTCCAGCTCTGTAAAAGCATTCAAAATGCAAATTAAAACGACATTTTTCATAATAGGAATAATGTTATGAATTAATCCTTCACTAAGAATCTTTTCCCAATTAATATTTATTATCATAGATAATAGATAAACAAATATAAGAAGTAAAGATAAGTTATCACATAATAAGTGAACAGACCATACATCTTCTTTGAAAACAAAGAAGCAGCCGGGCGCGGTGGCTCACGCCTGTAATCCCAGCACTTTGGGAGGCCGAGGCGGACGGATCACGAGGTCAGGAGATTGAGACCATGCTGGCTAACACAGTGAAACCCCGTCTCTACTAAAAATACAAAAAAATTCGCCGGGCGTAGTGGCGGGCGCCTGTAGTCCGCCTGCGGACAGGAGAATGGCTTGAACCCGGGAGGCGGAGCTTGCAGTGAGCCGAGATCGTGCCACTGCACTCCAGCCTAGGGCAGAGCGAGACTCCGTCTCAAAAAAAAAAAAAAAAAAAAGAAAAAAAGAAAACAAAGAAGCAAACTTTAAGAAAATAAAGCATAATAATAAAGCCATATATTCTGAATATATGAATATAGAAATATTTAGAAATTTTCCTGTAAGAGTGTAGGTGGTACATCTTCCAAACATCTGAATAAGGAAATATTATATTACTTAGCTTATTTATTTGTAGCTGACATGTCATGGCACAAGATAAAGCAACCTCAACAGAAGGCCTGCATTTCTGCATACGACTCTATTTTTCCACCTGCAGGTATATTTATTCTGATCTGGGAATCAATATATGGTGGGATGACAAGATGTGTTGGCATTGTTGTGGTTTTTTGTTAAATATCCATGCGCTTGTAAGACATTCCAATTTTTCAGGGCCTTATTTTTCTATTAAATTTAGAAAATACTCTATAATTTTTTCTCTTATTTAGAAAATTGAGTTTGTTTCAAAACAAATAATACAAGTTAAACCACTGATATTTCAAATAATATAGGTTTATTCTATCAGTTGTTGTTTAATATTCAGTTAAATCTCATCCGTAGTTGTTTTTTTAACTAAGTTACCAAAGCAAGAGTTTCTTTCTTTATTCCTACAACTGTCATTTCTCATTCTGTCTGCATAGGCAAAATGTTCAATCTGCAGGATTATGCAGGGTATTTCCAGCGCTGTAGTTTGGTCATGAATAGGTTATGTATTCAAATAGTCATAAACATTTAATAAGTCATAAAGAGAAATAAGTTCATCAGAGCAAAATAATAAAAGAACACTAGTTAGCTAAGAATTTCCATGTGACGAGCAGACGTAAATACATTATGTGGAGGAAACTTTTTGTTTCATAAATCTATATGGTATTTTAAAAGTTTTATAACTACTTTCCACATACTATCCTTTTTGACAATTGAGTAATTCTTTGAGAATAGTTACTTGCCTAAGATTGCAGGGCTATAATATGGTAAGTTTTTATTGAAGCCAAAATATTCTGACTTTGTGTTCACTCTTCTTTCTGCTATGTCAGATGAAGTCAGAATAACAGACTCCGGATTGCTTATTTCACCAATGTATAGTTCACTTTTTAAAAACAGACAATTCATGTTCATCAAGCAACTTTATTTTTGGTTCAAATGTATTACGTAGTTGATAATTTATTGCTCATGCTCATGAACATTCACACTTACCAAAATTACCTGTTCTTATATTTGTTCCTAAAATGAGAATAGCCAATGTTTGAATGACTGTTAGCATTTGAAAAATGGAGATAAATTCATTAATTAAGTTACCACAATGAAATATCTCGCAAAAGGTGTGAAAGGCTTAACTGCCTGTTTGTTTGTTCACTTCAATGGTCAATATTTGTAAACAAAAATCACTCAGTTATTTTCTAGGCTCAAAAAAAAAAAAAGGAAATTTTGATAGTATTTAAACAAAAAATAAATTTTCTGTGAATGATCCAAATATACTGCAATAGCTCTGTCTTCTAATTCCACAAGAATGTAGAATATGTACATAACAGACAACCTTTGTATCTTTGCCCCTCAATATCCATGTCTTTTTCTTCTGCAGCATTTTGACTTCCCTTTGGAAACCTCCCCTCCTTACTATTAGTCTTGGCCCTAGGAATGGACACTCTATTTCTGGTCCATCAAACTTTTTTAGGTGCTATAAGGAAAGAAGAGCTTTTATACTGAGCTTGTTACGATGGAAGAAACTAAGCCTCAAGCTGCTGGAGTCATCTTGCCACTGCAGGGAGACAGCCTGCTAGTGAATAAAACAACACAGGAAAAAGGAAAGCTAAGAAGTAGAGTGATTTTTAATTCTGATATTATTTATTGACGACAATTGTAATCAGTTTTACTTTTGTATTTCAGTAAAGTGAGCCTGTATATCCCCCCTTTCATTTCATTTTATTTCATTTCATTTTTCCATGTAAGCCTGCCTGATTTCATTTTTTGCTACTAGTCATTGAAAAGGTACTGATTAATACAATGAATGGATGGATGATGAAAATTTTAGTGCTTCCAAATGACTGCAAAGCTAACAACCCTGAACATTTATGAAGGTATGTTGAACCTCAAGCATCTATCAAAGCCTTAAATATGTTGCTGTGCTATTACAGTGACTCTTCAATTATAGCCTCTTTTAACCAGATCTGTGAATGCTTATGCTAATGTGCCAGTTGAGTGTTACATACACACACACACATACAAAAATAGAATTATTTCTTTTGAGAATAGCAGATAAAGTAGAGAATGCCCCAATTATGTGAATTAAATATCAATCAAGTCAAATGAATCTTGTTTACAATTAAAATTATAGGACATTTTTAAATAAAAATAGGTTTAGGCCTACAGTTTGTATCAAAGAGTACAAAAGAAACATATTTTCCCAAGAGTCCAAAACTCTTCTTAGGACATTTTTAAAATTTCTTTTAAAAACAGCTAGACTCAGAGATTTGCTCCTGTAAAAGTGGCAGCCTTTATGTTTGATGCCTAAGTCTCTCCTCCGTTCTTTTCTTCCATTCTCCCTCCGTAAACATTATTTAGCAATCTACTCTGTGCTAGACACTAAGCTAAGTACAAATAATACAGGAGTGGGCAAGTCTAGATTGATTCCCCTTCTTAAAGGTACTTTAAATTTTATCATAAAGTTATTATAGAAAAGGTGGGAAGGTATTCCAAAGTCTACTAAAATTATGGATATTTTCTTTCTCCAGGCAAGAACATATTGTAATTATTTTCTTCTAGACAATGAGGTGTAAAATGCAAAACATCATTTGCATTATTTTCAGGTT
This sequence comes from Theropithecus gelada, assembly GCF_003255815.1. NCBI lineage: Eukaryota > Metazoa > Chordata > Mammalia > Primates > Cercopithecidae > Theropithecus > Theropithecus gelada. The sequence goes on from NC_037670.1 coordinate 92,518,457, forward strand.
AAGAAATGAATCCTTAGGAAACCTCCTTTTTTTTTTTTAATAAGATGGGAGTTTCATTTATGTTTTATCCCAAGTTCAGTTTATCAAGTTCAGTGCCAACTAACACCTCTAACACTGGCACTGGTCCTGCTCCCTGCCTGATGAATTTGTCTTCAAACATCTGAAAAGCCCTCAGCAGTGACGTGACTCACTTGGCAATGGGGATTGATGAGAAGGGGTTGCCCAGGGTGCCCTGAAATCATGAACTGGTATCCATACCAAGACAGGGGAGGTGTTCTGACCTTAAAAAAAAAGTTATCGTGTGTATTTAAAGTTTACAACATGATGTTATGGGATATGTACAAATAGTAAAATGGCTACTGTAGTGAAGCAAATTAATGTATCTGTCATCTCACATACTTTTTTGTGATGAAAGCAGCTAAAATCTACTTATTTAACAAAAATTCCAAATACCATACAATTTTATTCCCTGTAGTCCTCACATTGTACGTGAGAGCTCTAGGTTTGCTCATCCTACCTCTCCTATCTGTGTGCTACTTTGTAGGCTTTTACTTCCATCTTCCCGTTTCCCCACTCTCAGTCCCTGCTAAGCACTGTTTTATTGTCTGTCTCTGTATATTTGACCCTTTGATTTCTCAAAAAGTTAGCTCATGCAGTATTTTTCTTTCTGCGTCTGGCTTATTTCACTTAGCATAATGTGCTCCAGGTCCATCTATGTTATGGCAAATGGCAGAATCTCCTTCTTTTTTAAACCTAAATAATATATATGTACATGTTATTATACTATCCTATAACATTACATCGTGTATATAATATATTACTTTCTTTATTCATCCATTGACGGACACTTAGCTTGTTTCCATATGTTGGCCATTGTGAATAATGTTGCAATGAGCATGGGATTATAGTTATTTTTAAGAGGTGGGAATTGCATTTCCTTTGGGCATATACCCACAAGAGGGATTACTGAGTCATATAGTAGCTTTATTTTTAATTTTTTTATGAACCTCCATACTGTTTTCCATAATGGCTGTATCAATCTACCTTCCCACCAACAGTATACTAGGGCTCCCTTTTCTTCACACCCTCACCAACATTCATTAACTCTCATATCCTTCGATAACAGCCATTTTAAAGGATGTGAGGTGGTATCTACTGGTGGTTTGAATTTGCATTTCCTTGATAATTAGTGATGCTGAACACCTTTTTATATACCTATTGGCCATTTCTGTGTTGTCGTTGGAGAAATGTCTATTTAGGTCTTTGCCCATTTTTTAATTGGATTGTTTTTCTGCTATTTAATTATAAGAGGTTTTTATGCTTTTCAGATATTAACCCCTTATCATATGTGGTTTGCAAATATTTTTTCCTGGCTAATAGGTTGCCTTTTCATTTTGTTGATTGTTTTCTTTGCTGTGCAGAAACTTGTTAGTTAATGTAATCCCATTTATTTATTTTGGCATTTGTACTCTGAGCTTCTGGTGAGATGGCCAGAAAAAACTCATTACCAAGGCCAGCATCAAGGAGAGTTTCCCCCATGTTCTCTTGTAGGAGTTTTATGATTTCAGATCTTATATTTAGGTCTTTTATCCATTTTGAGTTGAATTTTGTGTGTAGTTCAGATGAGGGTCCAATTTTATTCTTTTGCATGTGGAAATCTTTTTTTTTTCAGTACTATTTATTGAAGTTACTATCCTTTCCCCATGTGACCTCTTTTACTGCTCTTCTTAGGGAAGAAATTTTGGTCTTAGTGGCAATAAATCACTACCTAATTGTAACAAATTTAGGATACTGATAGGCAATTTTCTCCCTATTCTTTTGTGGTAGCTTAAAAGGTGAACAAACAAGCATGACCAGGCAAAGCAAAAAGAAATTCAATTTCTTAAGGGATTTGTAGTTGTACTATATTTTTTATCCTCATTAGATATTTATACCATTTCTAGGAAGGGTCATAGGTCTTGACATACACTGTTTAAGTGGAATAGATAGAGGAAATGGTGGTCAATCTCATTAGTTTCCTTTGATTTAAAAAAGTCAACTTTATGTGATGGTAATAGAGTTAGATCCTTTGTAAGGGATATTCTCAAGGACTGCCCTTGAAAATGACAACCTCATAGGCACTGATCCCATGTTCAGTAATGGTGATTCTGTCTTTTATTAGTCAGGGTTCTCCAGAGGGATGGAACCAATAGGATGTATGTATATATACAAGGGAGTTTATTAGGGACAATTGAGAATTGGTTCACACAATTATAAAGCAAAGTGTCTAGAACCTGGGGAAAGAGAGAAGCTGATAGTGGCTCAGCCCAAGTCTGAACGCCTCAAAACCAGGGAAGCTGACAGTGCATCCTTCGATCTGTGGCTGAAGGCCTGACAGCCCCCAGGAATCTCCTGGTGCAAGTCCCAGAGTCCAGAGGCTGAAGAACCTGGAGACTGATATCCAACAGAAGGAGAAGAGGACAGAAGTGTCTGGCACAGCAAGAAACAGAGAGCCAGAACACTCAATAAACAAGCTTCACCTTGCTTCTTTTGCCTGCTTTTTCTAGCTGCACTGGCAGCTTATTGGATGTGCCCACCCACATTGAGGGTAGGTCTTCCTCTCCCAGTCCACTGACTTGAATGTCAATCTCCTCTGGCAATACCCTCACAGACACACCCCAAAACAATACTTCACTAGCCATGTAGGCATCCCACAATCCAGCCAAGTTGACATCTAATCTTAATCATCACATCTCCCTTGACTAAATCTGTACTATTATCTAATACTGGATTAAAGAGTATTTGTTGATTGCTCTGTTTACTTAAGGACTTCTTAGAATATTAAATATGCTAATATATAATAACTGATGTTCAAGAGGGATTACATGTTGCATTTCCTAAAATTATTCGATCACTGGATTTTTCTTCCCATGTAATTTCTTAATAGCAGTGTTCTGCTGAACAATTATTGTGAAGTTAGTTGTGATCTAGAAATGAGCATCTTCTGTGTTAAAATAAGTCACCTGTCTCTGTTTCAAACAATAGTCTCAGGAGAATTGCTATATTTAATGTAAAAAGTAATAGAATCCATATAAAAGCAATGACTATAGCTTTGAAGTAACTGTTAAAAGGATGGATAAATGAACAAAGAGTAGTAAGGCAATATCTACATCTTTGACTATTCCCCCAACCTGTTTCTGGCTAGAATGAACATTGAGAATTGTCCAGCTGATATTCCATTGTGAACAATGATACAGTCGTACAAACAATGAGCAGGTTCTCAGAAGTTCTAGCCTCTCTCTCAATTTCTGGCTGTTGCATATCTTGCTTCCTGCCTCTAAAATATTATTTGCCTCACTTTTCACTTACCTAGCTCCTATATCAGTTCAGATATCTGCCGACACATCACTTCATTAAGGAAGACTTTTCTGACAGTTTAAATTAGGGTAGATGTTAATTCTACATGCCTTGAAAATACTGTCTGCTTACGTTTACTGCAGTCTTTAAGGTTCTATGTTAAAACTGCCTATCCTTTGATTCTCCTACTAAGATATAAACTCCTTTGGGCAATGACACTATCTTGTGTGTGTGTGTGTGTGTGTGTGTGTGAGAGAGAGAGAGAGAGAGAGAGAGAGAGACACACACACACACAGAGTTTTGCTATTCTTGCCTAGGCTAGAGTGTAATGATGCGATCTCGGCTCACTGCAACCTCCTGGGTACAAGCGATTCTCCTGCCTCAGCCTCCCAAGTAGCTGGGATTGCAGGTGCCTGCCACCATGCCCGGCTAATTTTTTTGTAATTTTAGTAGAGACCGTGTTTCACCATGTCGGCCAAGCAGTTCTTGAACTCCTGACCTCAGGTGATCTGCCCACTGTGGCCTCCCAAAGTGCTGGGATTACAGGCGTGAGCCACCGCGCCTGGCCTATCTTGTTCTCTCTTATATACCCAGTACTCAACACTGTGCCTGGCATACAGAAGCCGCTTAATAAGGTTTCGGTTGTTTGTCCAAACTGTCCATTATTTACATAGCTAATTTGTGGCAGATCTAGATTGATATCCAGAGCTCTTTGCGTACGGGGCATTTGTTTTCTACTGCTTTGAGAAACAACTCCCTTCACACACACACTCACCTAAACACACAGTTATTAAAATCTACTCTTGAAAGTATCACATGGTTCAGATTGACAATCTTTGTTAGGGAAACACCCACAACTAATGTAAATGATTGTAAATCCTTCCACTGAAGTGTGACAGAAGTTGGCACCACATGTGGTGTTTCTGCTGCAGTGAACTTTGGCCCAGGAATGGGCCCTGATGCATTTCTCATGTGGTGGAACAATAATAATACCTACGGTCCAGCCATGTGGAATGGATATGTCATGGGGGAACTGCACAACTATGTCCTCCTCCCATCTAGCAATATTATACACAAATATGTCCTCCTCCCATCTAGCAAAATTATGCACAAATATGTCCTCCTGCATAAAATATATCTAAAACATAGCGACTTGTTCACTTATGTCAGCAGCAATGAACCATTTTGCAAGTGTTTCTAATAATGAAAAGAATTAACATTTTAAATCTTTTCACTCAAGAGTGTTTGAACTCAATTTTCATTATGTGTTGTAGTTTGTAATGTATTTGTGCTACAGAACAATGGGTCTTTCATTCTCAGCTGCAATGATGAATTATGCAAGAGTTTCTAAGTGCTTTTCTTTTCCTTAATCATTTTGGTGTTCAACTTTCAGATTGTCGTAGTATTACACACCACTGCATCTGAGAGGAGGAAAGAAGAGAATTTGACAATAGCTCCTACAGCTGTACAGAATACACTCTATACCCTCCTCAGTGAGAAAGTTTATTTGTAATTCAGATAGCTTAGGCTGAATACATGATCCATTCATTGTAATTGTTCACCCCTTTTAAGTGGATTTGACGTCTGAAGACCTTAACTGCCAAGTTTCTACCTTAATCAGAGGTTGTTGATCACATGGTGTTTTAAAAAGCAATTAACATTTTAAAACCAGGAGACCTAGCCTCAAAATCCATATTTCTGTCTTCTCTTGAAAAATCCATGTATCTGGAACCAGATGCTCATGCAGCATAAAATCCATAGTGGGGTCACTGTTGCCTGTCCCTTTCACTTGTAAGTATCTCTAGTCCCCACACCCACAGGTTCCTACCTTTTATGTTACCTCTTTGGGTCTCTTGGCATTGAGTTCTTAGTATCTAGATGAAATATTTCTGTTTATATAAATAATAATAACTTTGTCAATCAATTAAATATGTCTAAACAAAATCTACTTTCAAGATCAATTATTATTGAGTTCTTTCATCTTTAAGTGCTGGGAGGTATTTTGTACAAATAGGATGATATTAAAACCAGAACAAGTGAGCTTTTGGCCAATATTATTTTGTGTATGACTCAGTTTAGAGCAGTAAGAGTTTATTGAACATCTACGAAGCCCTGGGGATACAGCCATCTGCTTTTGAGAAACTTACACTTCTTTTTCTGCCTATAATCAGTCAACTCTCTACAAACCAGTAACAGGACTGTGGATTTGGGATAAGCAAGGCTACAATCTGTTAAATAAAACAGAATTGGAAAAATTGAGCTTCTTTTTAGCCATCTATTTAGAATTGTGTTAGTTCATAAATAACGATCATAGACTTTTTATCATAATTAAAGGAAACATAAATCCTTAGTCATATTCTTTAATTTGGGGGAAGTAAAAGATGTTTTGTGAGTAAGTACTTTTCTTCTTAGGGAAAAAAAAAGAATCTTTGAAAAGTAAGGTTCGTTTGTTCTTTCATTGAGCATAATCACAGAAAGTAGGTCATTGCTTCTCTCACCAAATTAACTAAATATGTTAGCCCTTGAACTTTAAATAAAAGTCATATTTTAATGCTAGAATGGCCATGGTTTTCTTCATCTATTCCCTAGCTGTTTACAAGTTCTTTGACCAGCTTTATTGCTTTCAAAATGCTTCACGGTGTTTCATCTCTCCTACTGTCAAGGCTGAAGCACACAGAAATTTGCCAATTCCTGACACCAGCTCCCCTGCCTATGGCCATCTGCACTTTTACTTTAGAATTTTTCGTTAGTTTGATCTGATTTTCTACAATTGTGCCACCATGTAAAATGGATCCTGAATGGGTAGACAAAGTTGTAAGTCAATTATATTTTTCCTCCTGACCTGCTTATTTTTTTTAAATACAAATACCTGAAAATTGTATATTATTGAACTGAATATTAATGCATTCTCTCCTGTTTCTCAGTGTTTGTTATAAAACGTTATCAAGTGGCAGCATGAAACCACAAAAGCTTTTGCACAGTTTTCAAATAAAGCACAATAATCTAATAAACCAATCACATTTTCTAAAATCAAGTTCAAAACAATACCTGGAAGTACATTTTTTTTCATAAATTTAGAGAAGAGATCAAAAGTAAACAGGTACCATTCAAAGATGAACTTTATATAACAATAATAGATGACACTATTATCAAAGAACTTGCACAATCAACTGCAGTGTTAATATCAAGTGTCAGCCTCAAAGAGAAAGCAGGAAGTTATTGGCAAAATATTTTATTAAATACAGGTCATTGTTGTACAATGGTATGAGACGTGGAAGACCAATGACTGACATCTGTAATTTTTAACATTATTCTTAATCTCCTTTAAAATTCCCGTGGTCCTTATTACCAATACCTTTTCCTCATAAAATGGTACTAGTCTCACAGTTTAGTGGAAATTGTATACTTAGTAGTGTCTCTCTATAGCTATGTTGTCTCTTTTTTTAGCCCTGAACAAGCTGTAAACTAACTAAACTAATTAATATTTTTGTTCCTGAGATTGTCTCCAAATAGATACCTTCTCTCTATTCAGTGAATTTCTAAATGTTTCTGCTTTCATCATTCCACCAATGGATCTGCTTTGGCTGAGGTATCTAGGAAATCACACGTTGTCAAATTCAACAGATCCTCCCCAGTTTTATTTTGCTTGACGTTTCTTCAGGGTTTGACCCTCTCCTTGAAACCTTTTACCCTGTGTGACACAATATCTCCTACTTTCTCTCCCTTCCTATACGTCTTAGTTTCTTTTGTAGACTTCTCTTCTGCCTATCCCTCAACTAATAAAACACATTTTATTTTAGGCCTTTCATGTGCTCATCCCTTCCTTGAGTGATCTACTGCATACTCAACCTGAACATATATGACTATGTCACTAGCTTTCAAAGCTGTATCTTCTGTCTGGATCTTTCTTTTTTGTCCCACATTCTTTTTTTTTTTTTTTTTTTTTTTTTTTTGAGACGGAGTCTCGCTCTGTCGCCCAGGCTGGAGTGCAGTGGCCGGATCTCAGCTCACTGCAAGCTCCGCCTCCCGGGTTTACGCCATTCTCCTGCCTCAGCCTCCCGAGTAGCTGGGACTACAGGCGTCCGCCACCTCGCCCTCTTTTTTGTCCCACATTCTTATGGCCAACTCTTGAACACACATTTGGATTTAGATGGACTTCAAATGCAGCTCAGAATTTGCACCCAAGGCTGATCTTCCTCTTTTTTCTTTTCCATGGTGAAGAATACCTTGATATATGCAAAACACCAAGTTGAAACCTGGAACTAACTCTGATCATCTTCTTCTTCTTGAGTCCAATCACTTACTCCAGAAAGGTAGGAAATAGTTTTAGAGACCGCTAACTTTCTGTTCCCGTGGCCAGTTTTCTATCCCACTTGAAACAGTCCCCTCAGATGTTTCACCTGGGCAATCTAGCTCAACTTGAGCTCCTCCCACCTTCCCTAAAGAGCAAGACAATAACTTCTTGAAACGTCAATCTATTCTTACTACCCTCACTTAAAATCTTTCATGGGCTCAATGCCTAAAACAGAAGTTTAAATTTTTTTTTAATAAAGAAAATATTGAGTGGAAACCTAAACTGATAAAAGCTAAGCAGTTTTTATTTCCCAGTAGGCCTCGATGTGTCTTTACTCTTTGTATTTTGAAAACCCCGAGCCTGCAATATGAAATCCAAATTCTTAATGCAGCCAACAAGGCTCTCCCTACCTTACATGTCCCTGCCCTCACTTCCCCGTTATCCTGCTCTCCACTACATTGATCTCTCTGTCTTTCCCAAAACTGGCTACTTTTGTTCTGGGCTACGTTGCTGTTCCACATCTCTACTGGCTGCCTGAATGTCCTTCCTCACCTTGTTCGACCAATCACATCTGGCTCATTTTTGAGATGCAATGAAACTGTCCCCTCAGAGGTATATCTCAAGGCTCCTCTTGTTCCCTACACGTTGTCCCCACAAAAGCATTGATTGGTCTGCTTCTGAGCTTTGTAGTATTTTTTATGCATCTATATGTTTTGTGTATTTCTCTATTTTATATATACATCTATTTTAGGTTGTTTATGGGCTAATCTCTCCCAGTAGACTGTGAACTCCATAAGGCAATTGCTATATTCCAATACCTTCATCTGGTACCTTTTACATACATACCTTTTACTATTTACTCCTTTTCTTAAGATGCAAATATACTTATAACCCATTCTGAACAGTTCTGCAGTGCCTCTTATGGTTACTTTAGTTATAATATTAATAAATGGCAGCCAAGTGATTTATCTTCATAGATTTGTATTTAAAGTCTTGGAATATTTTTAGATCATCCATTCATTTATTTAGTTATTTAATGAGCATTAATTGAGAACCTATAGTGCACTAGGCTGAAAAGTGGAGAAAAGAGGGGATATCCATTTCCTTGTGTTAAAGCTTGCCATCCCAGTCCAAGGTGATAGCTTTCAAACTTAACAGCTTATGGATCCTTTGAAGAGAAACTAAATTTTGCTTTTAATACACTAGTCCCTAGAATAGATGGCAAATTTCAAGAAAGGAAGAATAGGCTGGGTGGGTGGCTCACACCTGTAATCCTAGCACTTTGGGAGGCCAAGGTGGGTGGATCACCTGAGGTCAGGAATTCGAGACAAACCTGGCCAACATGGTGAAACCCCGTCTCTAATAAAAATACAAAAATTAGCTGTGTGTGGTGACGGGTGCCTGTAATCCCAGCTACTCGGTAGGCTGAGGCAGGAAAATCACTTGAACCCAGGAGGCACAGGTTGCTGTGAGCTGAGATTGCGCCATTGCACTCCAGCCTGGGCAACAGAGTGAGACTCCATCTCAAAAAAAAAATAAAAGAGAAAGAATAAAGCCATAAAGGCTTCACTATTCTGCTATTATTTTTGAATGTGTTTATCATATTGAAGTCAGTGTCAGCTCAGAAGAGATGCTCATAAGATGCAAAATTATAACCAGAATTCATTTGCTGTCTAAAAATTCCATGACATCTTCTTTTTATTAAGGTAACTATAAGGAGACTTTGGACTTTAGTACTTCATATATATTCCTTATATATACGAATAAAATAATTTTTATCCATTTTGGTGGGATAGTTTATGTGTCTGTCGGTTATTAGACTGGGAATTACAAAGTAATTATTATTATTATTTCCATTAAAAATCCCTGAGTTGATGATTTCAACACAAAACAAAACAAAAACCAAAAGCCCCTTTGACAAAGATTGTTCACGCCTGCCAAACCCAAACTCACATATTCACATGTTTGTGCAATAAGCATGGAAAACACTTAGCTTTTCCCAGACTGCTTCGTATTTTTAGAAAAAGGAAAGGGGAAGCTAATATTTATTTAACGTTGATTATGTGCTAGTATGGTACCAGATGCTCTCCTTTAATCCTCACAAGAAACCTTGAAGCAAGAGGTATCACCTCCATTTTCGCCAGTGAGAAAAATAAATCTCAGGATAAAGTAGTTCGTCCCAGATTTCTCACTAGAAATCGGCAGAGCCTGATTTAGAACTCAGGGCTCCACTGTCCATCCATAATCTTTCTACTCTGCAATACTGCCTCTGGTGCAAGTGCCCAAGGTCAGTAGGGGCTAATATTATCCAAGAAAATAGGCTAAAATATCCCAGCTTTTCGATAATATCACTTTAAGCCTGACCTTCTTGTTATTATTTATCTCAGGGGCACACTCTTATCTACTTACTGTTATGATTCACTTTTCACTGTGTGTAGTTCATTTGTAGTTCTCTCCTAAGATTTTGCAGCCTCTTAGAATTGAGCTTCATGATGTAATATACACAATATATAGGTCTATTAACTGGAAATCACAGTTTAAAAAATTATTTTTTCCATCAGTAAAACGAATGTGGTTTTCTTATTATATGAGAGAAAATACGGAGTGAAGAGTTTCTTCTTTTGCCTTATTTGACCGCAATGCAAAGTTATCCTTTAATTTTAGGTTCTTTTTATTTATTCTATGCTTTGTGGTTATGAAGCCTTTTGGAACTATCGCATCCTTTTCTGCTGAAACGTTGTGCTAGAGCCCAACATTCATGTACCATAGAAAGAGATTTGCCATCCAAATACGAGAATGCTGCCAGGAAGGTCAGTGCTACAGCAGAATATATTTGGGCCAGGAACTAATGTGCATTTTGATACTTTTTATTTGAATCAGGAATTTAATATTATGATTTTGTTTCAAAGCATTAAAATACATGGCAATGATTTAGCAGTGGAATCCTGTGTAGAAATTTTAAAAGATGCATCTCTTACCTGATTTCCATTATTTCTCTCCAGATCATATTAAATAATGTTGGGTTTCCAAATATTCAGGAAGCATCTAAATATAATTCATTAGCACTTAATCGCAAACTTACTATAATGCCGCAAATCTACCATGAGAGTAAGATGATTACAATCTTTTCTGAGGCAAACAAAAAATATGAAAATTTAAGCTTGTACTTTTCATTGAGTTGTTGGGTGAAGGAAGACCACTATTAAACCAAATTGCAATCTGAACTAATGGAATAATGAACAGGAGGAATCAGGTTTATATTTGCATATGTCTGATTTTATGTTTCCATAAGCTTTAATTAAAAAAGCCTAAATTCACAGCCCTTTAAATTATAAATTAATAACTGAGATTTTGAAATACTTATCATATAAACAGCTTTATTATGCTCTACAGTTTCTACTGGATTCTGCTTTGAGTTCTTATCAGTTTTATTTTGTAGAACAGAAAATCATCAAAAGAGGAAACTCATTTTTTGTAGATAGTAATAGCACAAGAAAATTATCATTTATGCAGCCAACAGACACATGAAAAAATGCTCATCATCACTGGCCATCAGAGAAATGCAAATCAAAACCATGATAAGATACCATCTCACACCAGTTAGAATAGCGATCACTAAAAAGTCAGGAAACAACAGGTGCTGGAGAGGATGTGGAGAAATAGGAACACTTTTACACTGTTGGTGGGACTGTAAACTAGTTCAACCGTTGTGGAAGACAGTGTGGCGATTCCTCAAGGATCTAGAACTAGAAATACCATTTGACGCAGCCATCCCATTACTGGGTATATACCCAAAGGATTGTAAATCATGCTGCTATAAAGACACACGCACACGTATGTTTATTGTGGCACTATTCACAACAGCAAAGACTCGGAACCAACCCAAATGTCCATCAATGATAGACTGGATTAAGAAAATGTGGCACATATACACCATGGAATACTATGCAGCCATAAAAAAGGATGAGTTCATGTCCTTTATAGGGACATAGATGAAGCTGCAAACCATCATTCTGAGCAAACTATCACAAGGATAGAAAACCAAACACCACATGTTCTCACTCATAGGTGGGAACTGAACAATGAGAACACTTGGACACAAGAAGGGGAACATCACACACTGGGGCCTGTTGTCGGGGAGGAGGGAATGGGGAAGTGATAGCATTAGGAGATATACCTAATGTAAATGACGAGTTAGTGGGTACAGCATACCAACATGGCACATGTATACATATGTAACAAACCTGCATGTTTGTAACCTAGAAATTAAAGTTTAATTAAAAAAAAAAAGGAAAAAAAGAAAAAAGAAAATTATCCTAATGCTTATCCTGTCCTCTTCCCTGCTCAGCACCAATAACTTCTTGGGTGTAAAGATTTGTTTAAAGACACTGACCATCTCCCCCTACTACTAATGTCCTTCCCATCTCCTCATTGCCCCATCCCCAAAACAAACAACCTGCATCTGATAATGGGCAGCAAACAGATATTATTTTTTAGTGAACTAAGTCAAGACCAGCAAAGCATAGGCTTGCCTTATATTTATATGTATAATATATAAATATAAATATGTATATATTTATATACATATATGTATAAATATATTATTACACATAATATATACATATAAATATGTATATAAATATAAATATGTATATAAATATAAATATGTGTATATTCATACTTACATCACATGATGTATCATCCATGTCATTTGATATATATAAAAGTCATACTGTTTTTGCCTAAACTTCATGTTTGATGGCAGAACCAAATCTAGAACTCAGGCTAATATTTCCAGGCTAATATTTATACCCACACTATACTGTTGCTTATGCTGGATTCAGCTAGTGATTTTTCTAGTTTGCATTGTGCATGTAAATATATATATATGTTGCCTCACTATTTCTACAGGTTTTAAGGGAAATTCATTAATTCCACAAATATGTATTAAGAACTGACTATGGGCTGGAGATATAGCTAAAAGCAAGATGAACAAATTCCTTGCTTCACAAGGCTTAAATTCTAGTAAAGGATACAGGCAATCAATAAGTTGACAAATCTATAATATAGTAATAGGTATTCAAAGCAGGGCAGGGAGATAGAATATTTTGGAAAGTACTTCATGAATGCATTGTTCTGCTGTATAACTTTTTCAAATGAAAATGGGTTTGAGACATTTTGAGAGAATCTTTGTCCATTTAGTGTTGCTGTAACAGAATACCTGAGGCTGAGTAATTTATAAAGAAAAGAGGTCGATTTAGCTCATGGTTCTGAAGGCTGAATACAAGAAGCAAGGCACTGGCACCTGCTTGGCATCTGGCGAGGGCTTTGCATGCTGAGTCACACCATGGCAGAAAACGTCAAAGAGCAAGCGGACATATGTGAAGAAGCAAAACCTGAGTGATGTCCTCGCTGTTTAACAATCAACTCATGCAGAAATATTCCTGCAAGAAATAATCCGGTGTTCAGAGATTGAGTCTCCCAGCTCCAGCTTGGTGTTGTTTCTCAAGTCATTCACTGCCAAGGAACAACACCAAGCCCTTCATGAAGACCCACCTCCATGATCCAAACACCTCCCACTAGGCCTCCCTTCCCAACACCACCACACTGGGGATCAAATTTCAACATGAGTTTTGGTGGGAACAAATTCAAACCACAGCAGGAAAGTATGAACAGAAAGTATGCTTTTATCCGTAGTACTTTGGACTTCATTCAGTATATTTGCACTCATGCATGCACAGACATATACACACACAATGTGTTGGTAAGATTGGTATGATAATGGCTTTTTCGATGCATTGTTAAAATGCCATTTTAAATAGAGTTCATTACTTTTCATTATGAGTGTTGTCATTTTCACTGTAATTTATTTCAATGACATTGTCATCTAACATTGTTAACATATTTAAGTGCTGATGAAAAATTCTTTGAAAAGCCAGTAGATAAAGAAAAAAAAAAATACAATAGAAAGACAGCAAAGGAGAAAACACACTGAATTCTCAGTACAACTGTAAAGAAGCTTTTTCCATTCCTGGGGAATTCTAGTGTGTTATAGAGAAGAAGGAAGAATCTTATGCTTCCTCTCAGCCTCTTCTCTCAGGAAACAATAATAATGGCATTTAGAGCTCCTGAGTGGCCTTGAGGCAAGAAGAAAGTGTTTTCTTTTTCTTCCCCTAATTGTTTGAAATATCTGAGGGTTTCTCTCTACAATTAAAAAAATATATAAAGTCAATAATGCTAATAACTGTAATAACCAGTAATATCAAGCTCTTACTATGTTCCAGGCAGTAGGCTAAGTACTTTACATAAAATTATTTCATTTAGTGAAAACAAAAACCCCATGACTCAAACGTTATTATGTTTATGTTATGAGTAGGAGTCCTGAAGAGGTGAAATACCTTGCTCAAGGTCACGTATGTAATCAAGAGAGTCAGGCATGGACCCTAGCAAGTAGATTCAGGGTCTCGAGTCTTGAACATAAGCCATCTGTATGAGACAAGCTGTGGATCAGGTTCTAAGTGAAATGTGGAAAAAATGAGCTGCAAGGTATGAAGGATGAAATGTCAGAGGCTGGTCATTGGCCATGATCTGAAGGAAAGTAGTTCAGTGTGGTAAAAAGACCATGGCTTTTCCAAATACTTGTCTCCTCTTCTTGAGGGTGATCCCCATGAGCATAACAGAGAAATTGTTGAACATAAGCACAGGTTGATACAAAAAGAAACCTAATTTTTTCACTGCAGGAGTTTCTTAGATGAGACTTAGTAAAGCATTTGTAGGGCATGTTTTGGAAAGACCAGGGAAAAGCCTTACAAATATCAACCAGAATCAAAAGGGTACTTGTGGTTGGTGGATACATGGGCTTAATTACCCATGACTTTCTGATCCTGCTTCTTCTTCTGTGTCTTGTGGTTGCTAATGCTGAGTGAAATTACTCACTTTTGCAGACACTTCTGTGATCACATGTTTACTCACTCAACCAATATGGCAAGTGCTGATTTAGTGGGCCAGAATGGAAATTAAAGAGCTAATTTTTGCTTTAATAGCGCTTCTGTAATATTTCTCTGTTCCTTCCTATAATCATTTAACACATTTTATGATAGTAAATTGCATGCTATGTTTGGCTCTTTCAACCAAAACCAAGAAAGAATACGTACCTGAGTTTATGCACTAGACATTCTAAGAAAGAGACAGAAAGTAAACAAGTTAGCAAAGAGAGATGAAGAAAATATCTCTGAAGAGGTGGTATCTAATGTGACATGGAAAGATGAGAAGCAGAAAATAATGAAAAACAGACTAGAAGGATGGTTACCAGAGACTGGGAAGGATACTGGGAGAGTGAAAGAGAGGTGGAGATGGCTAATGGTTACAAAAATAATGGAAAGAATGAACAAGGCCTAGTATTTGATAGCACAACAGGGTGACTATAGTCAATAATAATTCATTTGTACATTTAAAAATAATTTTAAAAGTGTAATCTGATTATTTGTAAGACAAACTATAAATACTTGAGGGGATGGATACCCCACTTTACTCTGATATTATTACATACTGCATGCCTATATCAAAACACCTCAAGTACCTCCCAAAATATACACATACTATGTACCCACGAAAATTAAAAATAAAAAATTTAAAATAATAAAATGAAATCATAGAAAAAGCTAGTCAAGAAAGCCCAGGCAAAGAAAATGGAAGGCTTGCCATTAGAAGTAGAAGGAATAGAAGGAGGTGGATTTAGTGACTCAATATAGATTAATAAGAACAAAAAACTCATTTGCAGAGCCAATAATTAATCAGGTTTTCAGAGATCTAATCCTGTGATTTCTGTTACACTTTTCCATTTCTACGACAGTAGAATGAGCATAAAATGTACTGAAGAGCCATGAGGAGATAAAGGAAAAAAACACGTGGTCAAATTTTAGCAGGTTTTTGAGATCTCCTGAGACAAACTTTATTTCCAGAGAATTAATAACTCTCTATAGAATAATGTATTAAGTAAAAAAAATTTTAGGATATACAACCTATACTTATAAAAACATGTTATTTTCCAACAGTAAATTGAGGCACTAGGGATGTTGAATGTGTTTTTAAAAGTATTTTGAAATTTCAATTAAAAAGTTTTATTGAAAACGTTTGTCATGACAGTGCTCCACTTAAGGTTTCAGAAAAGTCATTGCTGATGTCAGTATCTATGGAAAATGTGACATAATTTTTGTTTCAGGTCAAGGACTGCAAAAATAAATTTTTACTAATGATTGCTTCCTCATTTTAATGAGGTACTTTTTTAGTATTGTTACTCTGAGGGGCTGACACCTCATTACTTGGCAAATTTACATGGTTTTCAGATTTCTGATTTATAGAAAGAAGACAGTGTGAAGCCCTAATTCACTCAGTTTCATTATGCATACAACTGATTAAAAAATAAGTCATGAGGGAACCACTAACAATGTGACTGAAACCCTGTGGTTGTCTGGTAGACTGTTGAACTAATCCAACACACACACACACACACACACACACACACGGAAGTTACGTCCTCTCTAAGACTGTTATGGCAGAGCAACTTCCAGGTACTTATCCAAGTTCTATGCCATGTAGCCTGGGCATGGGCATAGCTGTCACATGGACACTTCAGGGGCTCTGTCAGCATGGGAAGGACAAGAAAGTTGTGGGCTTAGGATCCTGCTCCATGCCCATGCTAGACAAAAGCTTGTTCAGAATATTCTAGGATTCTTAAAAGAACATTGGAATGTCCCTGCATTATTCCTCAATCTTGCCTTGTGCTTCTCTGCTGGGGAAAGGGCTTATCACATGCGGACCAAAGAGGAGCACTGTCTAGGCATCATTAGTTTCATCTCATCTCTATTTTTTTTTTTTTTTTTTTGGTGGGGGCACGTCTCCAATCTCATTCTTTCTCTGCTGTCTAATTCTCTATATTCTTGCTTCTCAAAGGGAGGGTCATGAACCAGCAGCATCACCTAGGGGCTTGTTAGACATGCAGAATTTCAAGCCCCGCCTCAACCCCACCAGACTTGCTGAGTCTGAATCTGCGTTTTAACAAAGAAGCCTTACACACACATTAAACTTTGAATCTCTCCTCTGCATTCACATATGCACAGGTTGCCCCTATCTGGCAAGGCTATCATCATACCTTGCCCCTGTTTCCTTGCTTTAATTGTATTTTCCCTTTCTGTTATGGCCTTACATGTGCTACTTCAGATATTCCCTCCAGAACACTCTGCACTCTGGCTTCATTTCTACCTGTAGTGCACATGTAAGAGTCATTGCCCCTCAGTATCCTTTCTCCTTACCTCCCTGGGGATCTACCCCTCCTCCCTTTTCAGACCAGGGGCTGCATACCCTTCCCCCAGGCTACTGCATATAACCACATTAAGTCAAATAGTGCATAACATTCCTTCTGACCATGGTAATTGGTGCCCACAACGAGGTTGTTTTGTGACCACTTAGAGCTAATGAGAAGTAATCAGAATTGATTGGGACTTCTGGAGAGTAAGAGTTCTTACTTTCCTTACTGTGGGGTTTCAAGATGACAGAATATAATTACTAGAGTTTCTCCTGCAATCAGTCCTGCCTTTAGACCCAGGCAGAAGTGGTTTCTGCTCTGGACTCAGGGTTATAGCTTTCCTCTAGCTCTACTTCTTCACACTAGTCAAGGAATCTGAAAGGCCATGAGGGTTGAACACCCAGAACCCATGATATCCCCTTCTTTAGGAACCCAAGTCTGTGAAATTCTCTTTCCAATGTACTCCAGTCTTGCTTCCAATGCTTGTTCAGGGGAAATTCCTTGGGCTGTCTCTCAAGGTGCGTCTTGTTACTGGTGGTATTCATACTTCTCTGGCTTGAGTGGTGGCCAGGGAAAGGTTTCTGGGAGGGGAGTGGACCGAGCTTCGTTCTGTGCACCTTAGTGTACACATATGTCTGTCTGTCCAAGTCCCTTTGTTATACAGGATGGAGGTGAAGGTGAAGAGAAGCAGACACCAACAGCCACCACTTTTCATTATTGTTGGAAGCTCATGAAACCTACCCCCACCTCTGTTCTGGAATGTCGCTGATGATGTCTTGGTTGCCACAACTATCCCTCTGTTTTCTTTCTTCTCCCCCCGCCCCCGCTCCCACTTACCCTTTCACTTTGCACTATCTGCTCCTTTGGCATTTAGAAAACTCAACTTTTAAGTACTTATATTATGCAGGAGTCATAAACCAGAGAGTCAACCCAATCTGTTCCCACGCCCCACCTGCTCCCACCACCTCTCTGCCTCAGGTCTCTTCTTATCCTTAGGCCCTTACTATTAAAAATTGTTTTTATCAGTCACCTCTTCTCCTTCCTCACTGAAGATGTTCTGGTTTAGTCACTTCAGTGAATTTCAAAGTAGTCTCATTTTTCTTTAATGCTTCATCTACATAATCGTGAGAATGACCTTCTACCAGGAAATTATATTATTTTCCTACTTAATCATCAGTGGTTTCTCTCCACCTAGAGAAAACAGACAGTCCTCATCACAATCTACAAATCCCTTTATATCCTGTCCCTTCTTGTATTTTAACAAGGAGCCTTACATGAGCATTAAACTTTGAATCTCTACAATCACCCATGCACAGGTTTCCCCTATCTGTCCAACCTACTTCACTCAGTCAGCAAATATTTATTGAGTGTCTACTTTATGGCCGGTAGTATTCTAGACAGTGGGGATGCTATGGTGAGCAAGCTAGGGTTTCTGCTCCTAAGAAACTACTGGGGAAATATAGTAGACGAATAAACAGATAAGCCAATAGGAAAATTAAATAATACACACACATGCACACACAAACACACATATATCACACATCACACATATATGCTGCTCAGGGCTGAAAATAGGGTTATTTGCTGAGCAGAGAGTGAGGAGCTCAGTTCAGTTGTACGGTCTAAGGAGATTTTCTACACACATGACATCTAAACTGAGGCTTGAATGACTGGAATAGGACACTTGAAGTAGGGCCAAGTGAACTTTCTGAACAGAGCTCACAGACAGTGCACAGGCCCCAAAAGGAAGAACTACCACCCGCTCTTTGATTCTCATTGTATGCTTCAACTCAACTCCAGACTTGCAGTTCCCTGAGCATGCGAGGCTATTTCAAGCCCCTTGTCTTTGAATACCCTTTCCTTCGTGCTGCCCAGTCAACTACCACTCTTCTTTCTTGTTCACACCCACCTGTTACCTGCTTTCTTAAGGCTGCCCTGTCTACTCTCCCTTGGCCAAGCAGACTGAGAGGCTCCCTCCTCTGTGTTCCCCTTTGTGTGCACAAACTTGAACCATAACCTTGTTATGGCATTGAAATTCTCTTAAAGACGGAGAACATGTTTTATCATTGTGTTTTTCCAGAGCTTTGCATACACTACACACTCAATACTTATTAAAATAGATGAAGGAAACTTTTTTGAAAAATCTCTCTTCTATTAGAATCCTTCATGCCACTCTGCCTAAGAATGTTCAGAAACTCTCTTGATTTCCTTATTTTTCTTCTTAACCAACTCTTGTTTCCTTTTTTTCCTCCCTATCCAGTCGTTCAGGTTTTCTGGGGCCTGAGTCTCACGTCTTTCTACTGCAGAGATTCCTTGCATTTTCAGCACTTCCACAACCATTTCTATATTAGTGATTTAAAATCTTTTTATTCTCAGTAAGAACCTAGTGGTTTTTTAAAAAGTCTTTATTTATATTTGGTACACTTTCAGTTCTTTGTTTTATTCCTTGTACTGAACATCTGTTAAGAGAGGAAAAAACAGGGATAGTAGTCATAAAAATCAGTCAGTGTGTATTTCCAAGCAATCTCTGCTATCTTCTGGTGTGATAATTTGCAAGTAACTAAGAGTCTGACATGCTAAGTGCTTTTTAAGTGTAATATTAGTCATCCAAGTTTCACAAGACTTACGAAGTAGGTGTTTTATTATTTATACTTTACGGATGAGTCAAATGAGGCTTAACGAGATTGGAAATTTGCCCCAACCTACCAGTGTGTGTTCGAGCCTGGATTCTAACCTGCATCTGTCTGAATCAACATTTAATCAGTAGTTCCGAGGAACACATAAGACGTGGCTTCAACATCAAATTTTTTAATGACAACTCTGTACTTTCTCAACTTATCATTCTATAGCTATCTTTTAAGTAAAGCTAAGAAGAGTGCAAGAGGTCTTAAATTCCTGCAGCCATTTGATAATCAGGGGTTATATTCAATCTTTTACTATCTTGCTTTGTCTCATCAATGAACGAGTATCTATCAAATACAACTTCTTTGAATCCACCTGCAATATTTTTGTATTTCGTGCATACACAAAATCATTTTACAAATGTAAAGGGCAAGAATAAGACTCAGTGGTTTGGTAGAATTTTTGCTATGCAAGTTAGGAGGTGGAAATTTGAAATTCACTAAGAATGCTGAGAGAGGTACATTTTGTAAATCAAACAATGTCACAATCAGGTTCCAGGTAAACCAAGTGGCTTCTTCTAGTTGATGTTTTTGAGATTAAGTATGCTTTTCCTGGAGAGCTACACTAAGACATGACAGCAATCAGATTCCTTGGCTGATTAAACACTTAGTGAACACTGAAATAAACTTCACACATCTTTCACTCCAGGCAAGACAGACGCCCATGTGGGAGCTCAATAGTCATCCTTTCTGCAGAAAGGGAAATAAACACCTGATCACTATAGTAATTCATTATCAGAACAGAAACCCAGGAGCTGAGCACATTGCACAGTCCTTAGCAAGTAGTAAATAGCCAATTGTGACTTCAGTGGCAAGTCACTCCACAGGCACTCAAAATCTTTTGATTTCTGAAGAAATAGTGTTGATCAATTTAGTCTGTGAATTTAAAAAGCAGGTGAACTCTGTAGTGATGAATTCTTATGACTACAAATAGCAAAGTGGGTTCACACAACAATGGATTGGAGAGTGGTTATGCAGTTCTGTGTTGTCCCAGGCTTTGTGGAGGAGGTTGCAAGAATGATTCTGTATTTGCCAAGTAAAGAATAATGCAAGCTATCCTCATCTCCAAGTTTAGATCTGACTCTCTTCTTTAAAACAGAGTTTCACACGGCTATGAGGGGATATTTGGGGAATCTCTGGAGTTAGGCTACCTGGGCCAGAGTCTTGACTCTGCAACTTACTAGATGTTTGACTTTGGACAAACAACTCTGTTGCTTTCTTCACCTTTAAAATGAAGATGTCAAAAGTGCCTGTTTTATAGGATATTGGGAGTATTAGACTAAAAGATTCATCCAAAGAAGATAAAGGGCTTCCGTACAGTGCCTGGCACTTAGTCGTACCCAATGTATGCTACTTTCCCTTGATTGTACTACCTAGTAAAATGTAAGTAATCTGGCTTTGCCTCAAATCACATTTTAAAATAGTGAAATTGATGACCATTGTATTCCACATACAGTAAACACTTAGACATTAACCTAACTATGTGTCAGGGCACAAAGAGAAGTATACTGGACCCAGTGTGTATGTTCCCATCACCTAGATTTCCTTGGCATCGCCTGTCTACCTACATGTACTCTTTTCCTATTGCCATAAAGGTCATCACAGCAATCACCTCATTTCCAAAAAGCATCAGTTGTTTCTGCCTCCTCTAAGATGAGATGAGCCATTAGAACTCATTTCCAGCACCTAGGTCCAATCTAACAGGACCTATGGGGGCCTAGGTTTGTCCACTGACTGCCCAAAGGGGCTTGGCAATGCACTTTGGTTTTATGAGAGTTAATGCCCTGTGGGTGAACTTTGACTAATGAAAGAGAGAAAGGAAGAGTAAATAGAAGAAATCACTCATCTTTTTTTCCCAGAGGGCCTGGTCTGAGATACAATGGCTCCATGTGGAACCACTGTATTAGTGAAAAATCACCTAGTATTTGGTTCACTCTTTTCCTACCTCATTTCACTTTCTCTTTTACTCTTGCTTCCTTGGCACTGTAGTCGTCAATAAAGTGCCAGTAGGTTAGTTTCGCCTTAAGACACTGTTTTCTAGGGATTCAGTGACAAGAGGCAATAAACATTTTCCCATGATACATAATATTTTGATAGTAACTTTAAAACAGTGTGGTATTGACTACATTATTCCACGGCAACATAGAAGACTGAGGGATGTATTCCTCAAGAAGGAAGGAAGTGTCAGATTTTCTTTAAAGGATGGATAAAGTTTATGAAAGATCAATAAAGATGGACAAAAGAAGCAGAAAGAACAAATTGAGTTAAGGCAAAGATGTATGCATTAATGCAAACGTACTGTAAAGGGTCCCCTATGACTGAAGTGGAGGGTATGTGGAGGCATTGGGATAGGTAAGTTAGAAAAGGATGCATGACTCAGTTGCGAAGGGCACTGGATGCTATGGTGTTATACTTTGGTTACACTCTAGGCAGAAGGAAGCTTTCAAAGATTTTGAGTAAGGAGGTGATATGATCATGTGTAAGATACTGGAGGCAAGCAGCCCACTTAGGTGGCTACTTGCAACAGTGCACATATGAAAAGGCAAGAGCCCAAACTAATAAAGAGGAAAAACTAGAAAGTGAAGAATAAATGCTAGAGATACTGTGGAGGCAGAATCAAGAAAACTTGGAAAATTTTGCATGTGGAGTAAGACATTGGGATCAATGGTAATGTTCATTTATTAGGTACAGCAGAGAGGAAGCCATAATTTTGAGGAAGAAGTTAATTTTATAATAATGTAGTTAATTTTTCCAATGAACATCTGGATAAACATTACTAAAAATATTTGGAAACAGATCCAGAACTAAAGAATGTTGCTACCTTTTGGATAGACGACTCACATTCACTAATAATAGATTTCAAGACATTGTAGAATAATGAAATTTATAAATACAAATTCCTCATGAAGTCCAACCATCTATCCCTGAAAAAGTACATAAAAGATAATGGGAAGCTCTAATAAACTTGAATAAGGATGACTACTTATGCAATGAACAGTAGAGAACAAACAACTGGACTGAGATGTAAACTTATTAGTTCACTCTAACTTGAACATCTGAGTAGAGATGTTAGAGAACACAGGAGTCTGATATAGGCCTCAGAAAATGACAAATTATTATGTACTTGAGGCTTTTAAGATCCTTCCTGAATATGCAGAATTGGGGCTAGTAGCAATTATTCATAAATATAAAATACATTCATATTCACGGAAAAATGAAGAAGGCAAAACAGTGGAGAAATAGACCTAAAAGTGTTTTCAGAATATAAAGATTTACTAGGAAGGAAAGAAAACTTCACATATGTTTATATTCCAGTAATGTGGTCCAATTTTTAGAAATAATAATAGCTGATATTTTTGAAGACATTGTTATCACCTGCCAGACACTGCTGTGGGGACTTTACATGTGTCAACTCTCTTAATCCTTGCAAAATCCCGATGATAGGTTTTATTATTACCAGTTCTTTTGAGATGAGGGAACTGAGGCACACTAAGGA
Source organism: Theropithecus gelada (assembly GCF_003255815.1). Lineage (NCBI taxonomy): Eukaryota > Metazoa > Chordata > Mammalia > Primates > Cercopithecidae > Theropithecus > Theropithecus gelada. Next base: position 92,541,568 of record NC_037670.1, read on the forward strand.
CACAGATCACGTGAGTGATGGGCCGGTTGGAATGAGGCCGTGCTATGTCAGTGCTCCAGCATTTAACCACTGTGCCATTTAACCTCCTTAGCCCTGTAAGAAGAGTAATGATATTTTTCACATTTGTATAGCAATTTATAATTCTTGATGCATTATTTCATACTGATGTACAACAAACCTATACTTGGAAAGGACAAAGTATTATTAGGAAATTGAGGCTTAGGAAGTTTGTGTTCTGCAAGGTTATATAAGCTATTTTACAGCTTTTCTCTGACATGAGCTTACTTTGAAGGTAAATAATATCAAGCCTAGAAAATACTTAGATGAGTAGAGAAGATAAAAAATACAAAGGTAAGCAACCAGAATGTGACATAGGAAATGAAAATTTTACTTCCTACAATAAGCATTAGCTCTAGCAGCTTCCTTAGGGTCTGTTAATGGGGAGGGAGAGCCCCGACTGCCAGACTTCTCCATTGAACATGTGTCCTCCCTCTACAGTTTGCAGGAAAATAAATGTACTCTATGAGGTTAAATTAAGGTAAAGAAGACTGCAAATCATTTTACCCAAAGCCTACTAAGACACAGTGGACAACTCTTTTATGCCTCACTGCTCTGTGTAATCTGGCCTTCAGTGTGCTCAGAAAATAGAACCGTTTTCCCTTTATTTCTCCAAGAAGTTTTCTGGATAACTTTGTATGAAGATGAAAGAAAATGGCTATCCTTTTTCATAAAATGATTTAATTAATACTGTATCCTTAATGTTATTATGGTTCAGATATCACCAAACAATTGTGGATGAAGGTGGAAACTAATTCATTTATTCGACAAATATTTATCTCTAGTAAAGTGCGGCATTTGAGAATTGACTCTGGAACCAGACAGGGTGCAAATCTTGCCTCTGCCTTTTATTGCCTGTGAGATTGGTCCATGTCACCGTTTTCTTACCTGTAAATAGGGGCTAATAATAAATAGTACCTAGATCACAGGGTTGTTATGAAAATGAGATGCCTGACACATAGATTCTACATCAGTATTAGGCTATTATCAAGGGCTGACTGTGTGTCAGGCACTGTTTTAGAGACTGGGAATAAAATAATTATCAAGATAGACAAAGCTCCTAATTTTACATAGCCTGTATTTAGTCATTCTAGTCAGAAAGATAGATAATCAGCAAGCATCAAGTTCAGTATACACTATGGTTTCAAGTTGTGATCTAACTTGCATAATGGTTGCACATATTCTTTTTTTTTTTTTTTTTTTTCCAGTGGAAAATAACTTTTATTGAGACCCCACCAGCTGCAAAATCTGCTCCTGGCATTAAGCTCCTTCTTCCTTTGCAATTCGGTCTTTCTTGAGTGGTCCCATGAATGCTTTCTTCTCTTCCATGGTCTGGAAGCGGCCATGGCCAAACCTGGAGGTGGTGTCAATGAACTTAAGGTCAATCTTCTCCAGAGCCCGCCGCTTCGTCTGCACCAGCAAGGACTTGCGGAGGGTGAGCACCCGCTTCTTGGTTCCCACCACACAGCCTTTCAGCATGACAAAGTCATTGGTCACTTCACCATAGTGGACAAAGCCACCCAGAGGGTTGATGCTCTTTCAGGCAGATCATAGTCAGTGGAGGCATTGTTCTTGATCAGCTTGCCGTCCTTGATAAGGTAGCCCTGGCCAATCTTATAGATCTTCTTATTGATCTCAGTGCAGTGATGGTAGCCTTTTTGCCCAACACGTGCCACAGAGAAGGCCACACGAGCAGGATGCCACGCCCCAATACAGGCCACCTTGTGCAGGCCTCGGTGGGTCTTGCAGGGCAGCTTCTTGGTGTGCCAACGACTGGTGACCCCTTTGTAGCCTTTGCCCTTGGTCACCCCGATGACGTCGATCATCTCATCCTGCCCAAACACTTGGTTCACAGGTACCTGCTGCCCGAGCCTCTCGCGGGCCCAGTCCAGCTTCTCGGCCACGGTGCCTCCATTCACCTGGATCTCCATCAGGTGGGCCTTCTTCTGGTGCAGAGGAAGCAGGCGCATCTGGGTGTGGGCAATGACACGGATGACTTGGCAGTACTTCTTCATGCTGCTGAAGTCCTTCTCCAGCTGCTTCTTGCCATCCTCATCCCGCCATTTCTTGCAGTACTAGGTAAAGGCCTTCTTCTTAGATTTATGCCAGTTCTTATAGAAACACCTCTTGCATTCATCACTGATGTGCTCCGCGAAGACAGTCTTGAAGGTCCGGAGGCCTCGAGGGGTTTCCACGTAGCCCACAATGCCCACAACCACCATGGGTGGCGTCTCCACAATAGTCACAGCCTCCACCACCTCCTTCTTGTTCACCTTAGATCCTGGCCTGTCGACTTCCCGCACGATGTGGGTCATGCCAGCCTTGTATCCCAGGAAGGCTGTGAGGTGGACCGGCTTAGACAGGTCATCCTTAGGGAAGCTCTTAACCTTCCCGCGATGCCTGCTGCTGCGCTTCTGAGGCAGGAAGCTGAGGGACCCATGTCTGGGAGCGGAGAACTTTCTGTGAGACATCACGCCATCAAATCCCGCCGGTAGAGCTGCACATATTCTTATATTCAACAGTATGTTACTTAGACGGTTATGTTAGCAAGCATCAAGTTCAGTATACACTATGGTTTCAAGTTGTGATCTAAACTGCATAATGGTTGCACATATTCTTATATTCAACAGTATGTTACTTAGACTGTTATATTAGCTAACTAACACCAGTTTTCAAGCAACATCCACATCTCTTATAATCATTGCAAGTATTTATTAGCTCAGCAGTTACTAGGCACATATTATTTGGAATCCTCCTCCAAATTCAGAAGGATAAGAAACTGAGATTGAGATAAATTCAATGACTTGGTAAGTGGTGGAGGTAAAATCTAAATCCATGTTTGTCTCATTTTGAAGTCCATGCTCTTTAATTGCTCTGTACTGCCTTACAACCATGAGATGTGATGGAACACAAATTATACCCTTTTCCAGCTGAGGAAAGTGACTCAGATTATCCTGGGGCAAGGTCACATAGCGTAGGAAGTGAAAGAGTATGAATCCAGGTTCCTGGATTCCCGTTTCCATTTCTGTTTTTGTTTTTTATCTATAGTAACACAGAAAAATTTCACAAACACTTGAACTGAAATACTGCCTAGATGTTCAAAGCACTCAAACTTTACTGTTACTATTCACATTATTTTATGACTTAAATCATATATGCTTTTAAAAATTCTTATCAACTCTGTGTGTGAATCATTTTTGGGGGGAGAAGAAGGAAATTTCCCAGAGAGACAATTTTTAAAATAGTAGTTAGGTTCTTAGGCTAGTCTATGAATGCCTCCTTAACATTTAGGGACATGGAAATACAATGTTAATGAAAGTCACCAGTTTCTAATGATTGATTAGTTCTGTTTACTTACATAAGAGGAGTTTTCTTTCTAGGACAATCTGAGTCAAAGTCATGGGACCACTGCTCAGTTGGGAGAAGAAGGATGGATGTCAACACAGAGAGGAACCACCCTGTTACTCAATGGGTCATTCATTATTCTGAGAAGGCTCTCACTGTCCTTCTCCTGCAACAATTCCATGACAGCATTAGTGTAGATGTTTCTGACTTTTATGTGAGCAATAGTCATATACTCTACAGTTTTTAATTGTTTAAAAATGGCACAACTCTTCTTATGTTAATGCAGTGATCTGTCAATTCCCCATCCCCAATCCCTCCAAAAGGGATTGTGTGTAGAAAGATTATTTGGAAATCACTTTTCAAATTAGTATTTCTCTGATACTTCTACAGCCTCAGTGATATTGGGAAAATCTTCCAGGAGAGAGATCAACAGACAAATCAGTATCAGCAGCATTAATATAAAAAGAAATTGTGTGGTAATGCCACAAACTATCCTTGTAAGGCTCTTAAATTGGCCAGAAATCTTCTTCTGCATTATGTGGTTTACCTTTTGGCAATACAAACAAGTATATCCAAATGAGTCCCAGAGCTCTTTTATGTTTCAAAACTTTTACTTTCATCTACCCACCAGTGAAAATAAAAGGGACTTTTCTCAGTTTAATTTCTTCTTTGGAATCCTAAAGCATTCCCCTAAAGTATTTTTGATCCATACAAACTTTATGAAATCACTTTTTTTCCCCTTTTACTAAATGGTTTCTTTTAACCACTTATACAAAACATTTATTTAAAAATATGCAGTATCATGGTTTCTAGTGTATTGGCACATTGATGATTCCAGAAGGAAGCCTGATATTAAATATTATCATGCTATGGTAGAAAGAACACTGGATCAAGAGCCCAGTTCATCCACTAAGAAGATTCATCTAACTCCTTTGAGTGCCATTTTGTCGTACTGCTTCATACATTGTTGTATGTTGCATGTGTCAGGGCTTAGAACAAGATACTCTGGAGTATGGTGCCTTGGCCTGCTGAGTAATTCAAACTGAAGGGAGAGCCTCTGAAGCAATGCCTCCCTGACCTTCCTTGTCCTTTTACCCTCTTTCCATTCTCCCCAAAGTAGGTCATAGAAGCTTGAATTCCTCTCCCTAAAGCAAACCATAAAGCCTAGAAAGGTCACTTTCTTTCTCACCTTCTCCTGCTTTTCTGTGTCAACATAGTCATGAACAAATTCTTGGACCTACCTGGCCTGAAAGTAGGTCTTAAGACCTTCATTCCAGAGGGGTTCTTTCCCAGACTTAGGAGGAAGGAGATGCTATACAGAGAGGTCAAGAAGAATCTGAACAAACAGGCCTTTTTGTTCAACCATATCTGTACACCACTGTATGTTCTTCATCAAACCCTAGCACAAAAAAATACCTGTTTTTCTCTGGGTCTTTAGGTCTTCATTTCTGAAGGCTCCTGCTAATTCGTCTTTTATTATAGGAGTGTCAGCCATAATCCTTGTGATGGGCAAGTGGAAGGTATTCTTTTTTTCTCCTCCACGTATGAATAAATATGTATTACATGAAATTACAAAATAAAGGTACTCTTTGTTTTTGTTTTTTTTTTTGAGACAGAGTCTCGCTCTGTGGCCCAGGCTGGAGTGCAGTGGCTGGATCTCAGCTCACTGCAAGCTCCGCCTCCTGGGTTTACGCCATTCTCCTGCCTCAGCCTCCCGAGTAGCTGGGACTACAGGTGCCCGCCACCTCGCCCGGCTAGTTTTTTGTATTTTTTTAGTAGAGACGGGGTTTCACCGTGTTAGCCAGGATGGTCTCGATCTCCTGACCTCGTGATCTGCCCGTCTCGGCCTCCCAAAGTGCTGGGATTACAGGCTTGAGCCACCGCGCCCGGCCTAAAGGTACTCTTAAACTTAAGAAATTCTAAGTAACCTTTCAAAGATAAGAATCTCTCTTCACATTGTATCCTAGTGTCCCCTTAATCTCCTTCATGTGTATCTATAAATGGCTCTGGCATCATTACAAATTGACCAGCAGGCCACTGTCTAGATAATTAGTATATTATTAATCTCCTGCAAAATTGAGTGGAATAGGAGAAAATCTCTTTTATAGATTTAGATAATACCTGTTTTGTAGGTATAAAATAGATATTTGCCCCTACATAAAATAAGTTTCTTATAATAAGAACAAAATTCACTAATTAGGTATCTTCAAGAAGTTAGTGCTTTAAAATGATATGAAAAGTTTAAAATAATTTAGTTGCATAGAATAATTAATATGAATAGTATCTTTGGTTTTAGTCTTAAACATATTTGATATTTTGTCTTTTCTTACATATACTGAAAGTACTTTCGTCATGTTTATTATAAAAAGCTTGATTTGTTACATCTGGTCTTTAAACGTAGATTTTGATCTTAACAATGTAAAATTGCCAGTGCCCATTCCTTTAAAGGGAAATTGATTACTCAATTCTAGGATGCCTGAAAGTAAGAATAACATATATTTGTTGGGCAGCATTTAAAACTCCTCTAGAGAAACCTTAGTAACTTTAAAAAGCTAATATATGTAATTAAGATAAACTATGTCCTTCTTACTGGCAACATCAGTCCTTAGGATGACCTCTTAAGAACACGAACTTAGAATTTAGGGTGACACATTACCTCAATCTCTTTTGCCTGAGACTAGTTAATTTCATTTCCCAGAAAGCTAGTGAAATCTTCAGGCGTGTATTTATTTAATGTGGACTCTATGACTTTAAGCCCTGACTTTAGTAATTCATACTTTTTTCTGAAATGGAAAGTGGGAAATCACTGTCACAGTTTTCCAGTTAATTGCTCTTTTTCAGCAATGGCCACACACATCTGGATGTGTGTCATTACCCTAGGTATTGTGTAAGAAGAAAATCTGTAAAATATAATTGGAAAAAGATGAGAAACTGTGCTTCTTTTATTAGTGAGCTTATCACTTAAAATACCACTAACAAGTACATTTTAGCAAAACTCTCATATATTTCTAAAAAAAATTCTTCATCAATTTCTTTGATAGGACCATATTATCATTTTTTTGGAGAAATTTTAAACAATGATATAAATTTTGTTTCCACTAAAATCTGATATACAAAAGGAATCTAGTATTTGCCATTCAGTCATGCATGCAGGCTATGTTCAGCAAACATTTACTGTATCCCAGACACCATGCTTGCAGCTAGGAAAATAATGGTGAAGAAACACAAACACAGGCCCTGGCCTCCTAGAACTTAACTGAAAAGCAAACATGATTTCTTCACTTTTTTTTTTTTTTTTTTTTTTGAGATGGAGCTTCACTCTTGTTGCCCAGGATGGAGTGCAATGGCGTGATCTCAGCTCACTGCAACCTCCGCCTCCTGGGTTCAAGTGATTCTCCTGCCTCAACCTCCCCAGTAGCTGGGATGACAAGTGCCTGCCACCATGCCCAGCTAATTTTTGTATTTTTAGTAGAGACGGGGTTTCACCATGTAGGCCAGGCTGCTCTCGAACTCCTGACTTCAAGTGATCTGCCCGCTTTGGCCTCCCAAAGGCTGGGATTATAGGTGTGAGCCACTGTGCCCAGCCAATAATTGTTGTGGAATTAAACTCTTTTTATAGACACTCTAAAGAAAGCTTTTCTGTGGAAGGGCAAAATCCAAAGGTAAAGAGGGAGGAAAGCATTTGAGGTACAACATTTCATTTCTTCAGTGGAAGAAAGCTGAGAAAATTCCAAGAACTAAAATAGGTCCTCTGGAGCAGAGCAAATTATTAAAAAGACGCTTGATGAGAATGGAGAGATAGGAAGAAACTCAAGAGACCACAGAAGGGCTTATTGGCCAAATATGGATTTCAGCTTTACCCTGAGAACAAAGGAAAGTTATTTAAGAATTTTAAAGCAGAAGCATTGCATTTACTTTTTTTGGGGGGGGGGGACTATTTTCAATGTAAGAAATGATTTATTGAACACCAATATGGATACGGAGAGGACAGTTGGGTTACTGTAGTATTCCAGGTAAGGAATGTGGGTAGTTTGGAGTAGGGCAGCGTCAGTGCACATGGAAAGAGGAATACAGGTGAGATCTACTTAGGAGGTAAACCTGACAGCAAGGGGTGATAGATTAGATATGAGGGGAGAGAGGAGCAGAAAGAAGGATGGGTACTGGGATTTTGGCTTTCAAAATTGAGTGGCTCATGGTACCACACTCCCTGAAGTAGCAAACATTTGGGGGCTAATTTACAAGTGCAATTTAAAACTGAGATGCATAGGTAGAAAGAAACAGAGCTGGATATTTGCCTCTGGGGCTCAGAGAGAGACTGGGACAGGGATTTAAAATTGTTAATGAATGGAGGGTAATAGAAGCAGTGACAAGGAGGAGATTGCTCAGGGAAAGATATGAGGTGCTAGGGCAAGCTGAGCAGAGGAAGGAGAGTGAGGCTGCAAGGACAGAAAAAGATCAGCCACAGGGAGAGGGGAGGCACTGAGAGAGTGTGGTTTCTTAGATGCCAAGGGAGAGTAAGTTCCAAGGCATGATCAGTGAACTTCACTGTCGAAATTGCATCCAGCTTATCGCCTTTTTCCAGCTCTCTGCCTACGGAAACATGGAAACATCTACTTACTGGCCCACTGTGGGTAGGTGTGACCACGTGTTTAGTTTTGGCAAAAGACTTGTGAGCAGAAATGATGTGGGTTGATTCTGGGAAGAATTTATAATTGCCTATGTAGAGTTTACCAGAGTTGTCCCTCTATGAAGACACCAGTGTTCAAAATGAAGGCTGCTCAGATGGTCTAAGTCTTTGAGTGATTAAGAGAAAGTTCTCCCACTACTTCTCAATAGACAGGCAAATTGAGCAAGAGAGAAATATCTTATGTCCTGAGCCTGAGATTTTGTAAGTTTTTTGCTTGTTGCTTTTTTTTTTAATCTGTAGCACAATTTAGACCATTCTGACAAGTTTGAACATCTGCTGAGAAATTAAGAAAGATAAAGATTGAAAAAAAAAAATTCATTGAATTTAGAAAAATGGCCATAAGGAGAACTTGATGAAGGGAGAAGTCCAATTAGAAAGGGTTGAGGACTGAGAAGATAAGGAAATGAACAGCAAGTGTATATGGAGAGATTCTGTCGAAACATTAATCAGTGATAGGAAGCAAAGATGATCATAGTTGCTTGAGAGAGATGTAAATGTTTGTTATTTTTGTAAAATGGGGGACACTGGAGAGATGTATGGATAGGAAGGATTCAAAGGAGAGAAAGAGGTAAAATATACTAAAAACACAAGAGATACTTGATGTTAAATATTTCTTAAAAAGACGGAAGGGATATACCTCGAGAATTGCTTAAAGTGTTAGGCAAATGTTGATGAATAAGTAATTCTTGGCTCCTTATAAAGAATCAATTATTGGAACATAAATGAATAAATTAATTAATTCTGCAATGATTAAAGAAGAAACAGTGATGACACTTTTACTATATTTAATTTAATTCTTTCTTCTTTTCTGGCCCTAGCATTATCCACAAGAAGAGATAAGCTCTGGTTTTACATTCACTAAAATAAGACTTTTCTACATTGAGAACTGACCCTAGGCAAAACTCTCAGCTATTAACTTTTATTTGGGCCACATTGTTTAGCTTATTTCATGTTGCAAGAAATAAAAATAACGAAGATGTGTTGAAAGGATGGGGAACACATTTAGGAAGCACCATAACTCACTAACACATGTGCACAATCAGGAAGAACTTAAGTATAGGTTAGAATATAACTCTTAGTACAATCCTCTATAATGCAGACTTCATGAAACCATAGATTTGTGTTTATTTTCTTCAGTGCAGTATAGCCAGCTCTTAGAAAGGTCCCTGGCACACAGTAAGCAGTGGATAAGTATTTGTTGAATGTAAGCATAACAGCTCACCTTGCCTTGCCCTTATAAATGGGTGTCTAATATTGCCTCATTCTGGGATCCTACCATTCCTGTGACTAGCTTTTCTCTTATTCTGTTTCCATCTCTGTCTATTTCTACTGCCACTGCCCATCACCAGCCCTCCACCCTGCTGCTCTCTGCTCCTACAGCAAACTTTTGACTAGTTTGTAGTTTCTGCTTTCTGTCTTGTCATGGTGCTTATCCTGGTTTTGCAATACTCCAGAGTTTGTACCTCTACTTTAAGTTTTCGGCTTGTGTGTTTGATTGGTTAGTTAGTTGGTTACTATCCCATGCAAAAATATTCTAATAAGACATGGCTTTCATGCTAGATTATTTTATAAGCCCACTATCTAACTGTATAGTTTTCAAATTTGCCTACAGAAAGGAAACCACTTTATATTGAACTCAACACTCAAAGACACACACACACCACACATAGACACACACACATACTCACACATATACTCACACCTTAGAATGAACAGTTCCTGAAACAATACTTACCCTTTTTAGTTCAATGTATTCTGATTTATTCTATTGTACTCTATTCATTTCATCTGTTCAGTTCCATTCTATTTCAATTTATTCTATTTCACTTAAAAATGTTGTTAAATTGACTAATGAGCCACAAACTAGCCAAATATATTAGGCTGGTGCAAAAGCGATTGCGGTTTTTGCCATTACTTTCAATGCAGTTTAAAAAATCCTGATCTAGTTGCAGATGGCCAGTTTTGGTTTGAACATCAATTTTCCACCCAGTGATCTGTGGTCAATCATCTGTGGTGAGTTAGGGCAATGGAGTCACATAGTACCGGGCAAGGAAAATTGTATCCATGGCTCGGCTCTTTCAGGAGAAAGGAACCACGTGTGTGAGAGGCAATTCTTTCTGATGCAAGCAGATTCCTGCATTTATTTCTGCGAATAAATATTCCTCCATTTAGTTCTCCCCTTATCCTTCCCCACTTAGCCCTGTTCATAAACTTACACTTGCCAACATGTCAATTGATGAATCCTTGCCATGGCAGTCCCTTTAAGTTGTATTTCCATTTTAATATCATCTTGTTTAACTAATCTAATTTAATTGTTTTTGAGAGCAAACCATGTTTGAAACTGAATCATGTGTCTATCATAATAAAATAATAAGTGACAGCCCACAGGCAGGTGATGTTTTGGGGACACCATGCCTTTCTTTATGCTTCTTCAATCATACATCTTCTTCTAACACAGGTCCAGTAGCAAATTAAGAGACGGTCTCTTTTCCCCAATGGGTAGCCTATACAGGACTCAACTCCAACCTAGAATGTTACATGGAGAATTTCCTGAGGAAGTAACCCTGTGTGGTAGGTGAACAATGGCCCCTCCAAAATGTCCTCGCCCCAATCCCTGGTATGTGTAAATATGTTACACGGCAAAAGGAACTTTGCTGTTGTGATGAAGGGTCTGTACCTTGAGATGGTGAGTGGGAAGGGGCTGATCCAGATTATCCAGGTGGCCTCAATGTGATAATGAGTCCTTCAAAGCAGAGAAGCTTTTCTGGCTGTAGTCAGTGAGAGAGATGTAACGACGGAAGGATCAGAGAAGTGACAAGAGAGCACTCAGCCTGAAGCTGCTGGCTTTGAAGAGGGAAAAAGAAATCTACCCCCAGAAATGTGGGTGGCCTCTAGAAGCTAGAAAAGGCAAGGGGACGGATTTTCCCCTAGAGCCTCCAGAAAGAAAGAAATATGATCCTGTTGACACCTAGAATTTAGCCCAGTGAGACTTGTAGCAGCCTCCTGACTGCCAAAAGTGTAAGACATTAAATTTGTGTGGTTTAAACTACCAAATGTGTGGTAACTTGTTGCAGCAGCAATTGAAAGCTAATACAGTTAGAATGAACATGTTAGCACCAAAAGAATGTGTAAAAATACAAGAAGCCAGCCTCATATAGACTCCAACATTCGAAGTGGAAATTCTTATGGGGTATTGAATGAGTAACTTAAAGCATTCCTCTTCTATGTCAGAGAACACTGGGATTTGGCCCCTTGTCAGTGAACCTCTCTGTGTCTCTGTGTTCAACCTTTTAATCTCAGGTTAGAGAATAAACTTCACTGTGGCATAACACTTATTAGGTACATGAAAAACAAGAGACAATATTACCAGGATATAAAATGTACTGCTTCTTTCTTACAGAGTTTCCAATTGTCAGAAAAATTTACTTACTCGTAAAATCCCACTAACGGTGTCCACAGACGTAAAAGTATGTGAATAGATGTTAATATTTTTAAAAAGTTTTGCATTTTCTTGTGCAAAATTTTAAAATGTGCAAGATATTTACATAGATAGATAGAGAGATAGATAATGAAGCCTATTATCTAAACATATTAGAAAATGAATTAGGAATATCCGCCACCCCCTTGTCTTGGGTTTCTAGATTGTGAGCTTTATAGAATATAATTAAACATTGATATTCCATTAAAGAACTTACTCACTATCTGGTATTCCAGAAACTCTGAGAAAATTATTTTTCCCACTAAAGTGGGTGAAGTAATTGATATGTTTGTCAACACACAGACACATACACATATACTGGTTAATTGAATGCACAAAAAGTGCTATTTTAATAGAGAGACACAAAATATTACATATTCATGGGACTTAGGGACAAAACTATGTCTTGGAAATTTTCTGGAAAATCACATAAACTCCAGAGAAGTTGATATAAAGACAGCTAAAGATCTTCCCAAAGAGTGATCTTGGTTTTGATAGTGGCAGTTCTACCAATACAAATACAAAAGCGTCAACAAATGGACAACTCTTTAGATTACAATTATGACTCAAGTAATTCATAGGCATTCCAGTGAAAACTGCACAGAGCTCTCTCTGCTGTTACTTGCAAAAGGCTAGCATGGAAATATCTTGTGCTCATGTGAAGAGTTGGCCCACATTTCCTTGCGTGTTATCCTGAAAGCAACAAATGACAGAAAAGAGTGATGAACATCTAAGCCACAGCTTTGTGGGGGTCAATTTATGGATGATTCATCTTATGGTTAAGTAAAGCTCCAAAAAATGTAATGAGGGAAACTATGAAATTGTTACAACAACTTGGCTCACTTTCTTAATCTGGGGAAATAAAATCAATCTGACCTAAATTTACTCTGGTCCTAACATTTTACTATGATTTAAGCTATTCACTGAAATTAACTGGTAAATGGCATAGTCAAATGTTTTCAGAAAGTTACAGGATGACAATGACTCAGGGACAAAGTGACCCAGAAAACGGATGTCATAGCAGCCCAGGTTCTGAGTGTCAATACATACTGAAACAGGACAGAGAAAAAACTCCAGGGGGAACTTTCTTCCAAGTTTGCAAATGTGCCCTTTCTTTTTCCAAGATAATGTCATACTGAGAAAAATCTGAACAAGGGGGGAATATGCTGTTTCCTATCACTCTTTCTGGTATATTTGTACTACAGGGGGCAAACATGGTGACTTTAACATACGACACAGGTCACTGAAGGCTACAAAAAAAAAAAAAAGGAAACAAAAATCCTTTTGATTATTAAATAACAACAAGCAATAGCTTGTGTGTTTGAGTTCCCTCTCCAGCGTAGGAAATCACTAGTTCTGCTCCCTCTGAGATACAGAGAAGGGGTAGAGTCTAAATTCTAACCCTAGTTAAGAGAAAAAAATTACCTCTGCATTAATGAGCAACCTGACAGCTTCCATGTGGTCAGGCAAATTTTAAGTTAGAAGGAACTTTAAGCAAGACTTCCTCATTTCATTGACCAGTTTAATGTAGGTCAAATATATATACATGTACTATAGCCAGGCACTGTGGAGATTTAGGATATTTAGAGATAAGTAAAATCCAGTACTTGATCTGATGGAGTCTAAATATACTGGGATAGGTAGTGACAATGTGGTAAGAGTTGTGTGAGAGGTAGGTATCACTCAGAGTTTTGGCTTCAAGCAACAGCAAATGACTGTGGCAGATTCAAACTGAAGAGCAACACACCAAACTTCAGTCCCAGAATTGCTGGGAGGGGCTGAAGAATCAGGCACATGGCTTATGAAGCCAGAGCAGCAGCCAAAGCAATGCCACTGAATAAGTTCCTTGTTTCTGCTAAGACCCAGGAACCACAATTTGCATGACCAACGCCATGAGCCCTGGACTCTGAACCCCACGGCCACCACAGTCACATCCGGAACAGCATGTTGTTTGCACAGCTGCCTCTGCTCACCACAACAGTGGGTTCTCTTCTGTCACTGCTTCTTTGTGTCATCAGTTCCTAATCCCTGGTCCCAGATAGCCATGTCTGATTGCCATTCTAAGTGCTTTGCCTCTCCCTTATCTACAAGGGCAGCTGGGACAGTAAGTCATTGGGATTTCAGCTTCTATGTTGGTTGTAACCATTGCATAAGTCAGTACAAGAAACATGGTAGGGGTAAGGAGGTCAGAAGAGACTTTCTTAAGGAAGTGATCCTGAGCCACGTGCTGAGGATGAGCTAAGGCCCCAACTTTACATAGCTGGTGATACTCACACAAGCAGGCTAAGGGGCCTCCAGTCCTTATGACATAATTAGAGGAGAGCTGGGAGGACTTTCCAGACAACAGCCACCTTCACCAGCCAGCCCTTTTGTCTGATGTTCGACACAAAACTCATTGTATAAGTCATCAGGATCTAGAAGGTTCACTTCCTCCACAGTGGCTGACAGCTAGAAGACACAGCAGAGCATGTGGGGACCAGAAGAATCCCATAGAAGCAGAGGTGTGGGGAACTAGCAACTGTTGAAAGAATTCCCTTCCCTGGGGGAGGAGATCAATGGTTAAGAACTATTTAAATAGTCCGAAGTGCAGAGTTTATTCTTTAGAGCCAGTAGATTAGATAATAGGGGAAGGGATCCATAAATGCTGGAGTTGATAATCGGAAATCATAGATAGAGGTAGGGCCAGGTCTCCAAGACCATGGGACTGAGGACTCTAGGGAGCCCAGTCCTTGGGAAGCTGTTAGAAAGGCAAGTGCACAGCAGGGATTGGAGCTGGTAAACAGTGAGTGCTGACCCACTAGGGCTTTCATTTCGGGTACTGTCAAGGTTTCAATTGCTAGATTTAATACTTTGCCTTTCTGCAAATAAAGGCTGTGGGAGCCACACCAGACTAGACTGCAGGGGGATTCTGATAACAGTACTCATCATGCATGGCATTTAGAGAGTTTTTTAAATGTAAATGTTTTCTGGGAGAGATAAAAATGGCGTTAGGCATTAACACACACACACCTTAGAGTTAATATCTCAGTTATTTTATGCATTGATTGTTTATCACAAACATCTACATGTACATTAATGAGTTAATGAGGTGGGGATACAATAAAGTCTTGCCTTCAAATAGGAATGTAAGGCTGCATAGGTACACACACACCCACGTAAACCAATGAAACAAGATACACAATGTGTCATGAGAGGAGCAGATACAACATTATGAAATTGATTAGGAGGAAGAGAATAACTCAGATTAAGACAAACTGAGGAGGACATCTTTGGTGAAGAGTGTTTTTCATTGAGCTTTGGAAAAAATGAAATCTCTGAACATTTAAAGATGAGGAAAGATAGTTTCAGGGAGGAGAAACGCCATGCAGAACGCCATCTGTAGGGTCTGGGTAAATTAAGAACCATTTGTTTTGGAAGAAAATATAATGACATAAAGGAAAGCTAGATTCCAGTAGAGAGTTGAGGAACCTGTGACAAAGAGAAACAGACAGCTCAGTGTGGATTGTGGGATGAGTCAAGGGGAAACTTCAAAGGGAATCTGGGTGGATTAGGTGATTTGGCAGCATGACAGCCCGGGATGCATCAGGGAGGAAGGGGCAGTTAGAACAGTAGGAGAGAAAGTGCAGAAAAGGGAAAGGAAACTTTTTCTTTGTCACTCAGAATGACATGGCAGATGTCATTCTGCCATTTACTTACTTTAGATGAATCCTTCTATTATGTTTCTGAACCCAGACCCAGCCAGGACTTGTCTCTATTCGTTTTCTGGGCTGTGTCTAACAGGAAATAATAGGCTAGAAAGAGATGCTGTATGAGCAAATGGAGAAACACATTTGTTTTTAACATTCTCTGTTGCTGATTTTGGAAAAAAATGTGAAACTATTATTGCACATTGCATTTTACTAAGTTTTACTTTTTTTCCCCTTCCTTCTAATTTTCTCTTTCTTGAATTTTGAACAAAATAATACTGAAATATACAGAAGTAAAACACAAAACACAGAAATGGAAAGTAAAATGGAAGAAAATATCAAGAAAACTTTATTCTTACATTTTAAAGTGTTATCTTAAAAATCCAGAGCACTTTAGAAGGTGAAATGCCAAAAGGTCTCCATTATGTCTTTAGCACCTTTTGAGTGACAGTCACAGTGCTGATGTGGGGGGAACTAGTTAGACCCTGTCACTCACCAGGGAAGACTTTATTCACCTGTTCCACAGGGCAGTGAGGCACCCTCAGCTCTGAATCACCGAAAGAGAATCTGGTGGGGCAAGTTCCAGCTGCATGAGGATTTGTTTGCATAAATATTTTTTAGTTATTGCCAAGACTGAGGGTGCCTTCTTACTCCCTGGCAATCATTAAACCACTTTTATTTCCTTTCATAGAAATAAGATTATATTTACAGATTGTTCTTAGATATACTCACCTGATTTTTTTTTTTAATTGCTTTTCCACCTGCTTCCCCTTTCTTCTTAGGGTGAAACTCTAGCCATACGCCCTCTTCTGGTTTCGGCTGAGGAGCCTGAATTGTGGGTATCGTAGTTCTCTTACCTTTTGGGGTTTCTGGTTGGGCAGCCTTGGAGCCACACCGGTAGAACTTCAAGTCCCAGGTGGCTCAGGAAGCAGGGGTGCAGTCGCCTGCCTGCATATGGAGCAAGGCGTGTTTGAAGAGTACCCGATTTTGGTAGAGTGACTTCTATTCACTAAAACCATGTGTCTGAACTGAAGAAGCTGGGGCTCACTTCCACAAATGTAAGTGCTGCTTTTTAAAAAATAATATTCCTTTCACTATTGATATGTGCTACACACTAGGAAGTTGTATCATTTCCAGAAAAATTTAACAAACCAACTGCTTAGATCAAGTCTTGCTTTTAAATAAAGGGAAGGTAACTGTTATTCTGTGGGCTTATGGGACATGTGTTAGAATAAACCTCATGACATAGAATAGAATAATACCTTGAGACATGGTTTAGAATAAAGTAGTTTATTTTTAAAAAGCAGGAACCCATGTGGCATTAACCATCAAAGGCAAAAAACAAAACAAAACACTCTGAGTTGCTTAAAATATGTAGATGGCTGAAATCCCCTAAAAAGTTTAAATATTTCAAAAATCATACAGGTATGTTTAAGAGACTGTGTTTTGAAGTTAGATAAAGTTGCAATCAGCAGCCCCACTGCTTATTAGATTTATGACCATTGACAAGATGTTTCACCTCACGAAGTCTCAGTTTCCTCATCTGTAAAGTGCGCATAACTTACCTCATAAGGTTAATAATATTAAATTAGCACAGTGGGTTGTACTGAATAGATAGACAATAAATGTTGGAGGGTAACTTGGCTTCATCCTAATTAAGTTTCAATTAAGCTTGGAAAACACACCAAAGAAACAAAAAGACAAATACTGTATGATTCAACTTACATGAGGTATCTAGAGTAGTCAAATTCACAGAACTGAAACGTAGAATGGTAGTTGCCAGGGGCTTAAGGGAAGGAGAAATGAGAGTTGTTTAATGGATATAGAGTTTCAGCTTACAAGATGAAAACACTTGGAGACTGTACAACAACGTAAATATATTTAATACTATTGAATTTACAATTTGTAAGTGTAAACACAAATAGGTTGGTAAATTGTATGTTAAGTTTTTTACCACAATTAATAAAGATAGATTTTAAAAATTTATTTTTAAGATCAAAAAGCATGTAGTGAAAATTCCAATGCCTTCCATTTATTGAAGGTCTTCCTAATTCCCTAAAAATGTCTTAAGTCTATATTCCGTGGGTCTAATTTAGGATTGATATTAACTTATCTGTGTTAATGTCTGGTTTTTACATAGCAATTACTAGGAGATAATGATGAGTTTCAGGTATATGCTTAAAGTGATTCTTTTATGCCCCCATTAACTTAATTACATGATTATCATTTATTCATAATAGTGATTTTTAATACGATTTCATGGATAGTGTACAGAATCTAGAAATTATGAAGTCATAATTATTAGTTACAATTTGCTTAAAAGCTTTAGTTATGACTCATTTTTAAAACTTAAAGCAAAAATATTATTTATTCCAGTTTTCTCAACTTCCTTGTAGCTAACTTACAAATGGAATATTTTTATCTGTTTGTGTTTTAGAGATAATGTAAACTATTAAGGCAAAGTTTGTTAAACACCATCTTATCTTAAAATGTATTGACTGATTTGGAGGACAAAAGACATTTTGGAATTATACGGATTTTGAACTTGAAGACATGTCTGTTGAATTTTTAGATAATTCTTTCTTGAAATACCACACATATGCCTAGGTGTCTATTAAGACTAAACATCTCTTATGGTATTTGGTGATAACTGAAGGTGATAACAACCAGCATTTTAGATGAGTGTGCAGAGTTTTATATGGGATATGCCATATATTAATAAATGTAAACACTATGTCAGCAAGTCCAGGATAGCATTAGAATGAAACTTGTAATTCTCCAAAGGTGGAGGAAAGCTGCAGAGGCACTGAACACAGTATGCTTCTAAAAGGGCGGCTTCTTTTTTGTTGTTGTCAAATGCTGTCTATGGTGTAGTGTCTCTAGGAAGTGTCATTTACTCTTTTGACAAATATTTCTAGCAATCCTGCAATATACTCCCACTGGGCTGAGTTTAGAGGCTAGAAGAAACTCATGCACAGCCTTTGAGGGGATCCTTATCTACTAGCGGAGATATGTCCTCATAAATAGTTAAAGAGAGTAAGTGCTAATTCATTAGTCATTCATGCTGTTCATAGAGTCACTCCACAGAAGGTGTGATGCTCAGTATCAGGGGATTAAAAAGACACTTTCAAAAACCTTTCTTTCAGCTATAATTACTGGAGACCAAATAAATAAATAAATAAACTTGAGAGATGTATATGAGTCATTAAAAAGCAGAGTGGAGTGACTTCCTAAAATACACTTCCTAAAATAAAAGAGACGCGTGCCCAGGCTGCCAGAGGAAGGGGCAGTCACAGTGCCCTGAATTTCAAGAGGACATTGTGGGAGGTGGTGGAACTTTAGGCAGGTCTGGGAAAATGTGCAGAGTTGAGATCGGCAGGAAAAGGTAATGAAAGTATCTCATGTACAGCAGTGTTTTCCAAACTTTGTGTACATTAAATGATTTTTGGGAACAGATGGACTGATCAATCAATAACATTAAGATGACAGGTTGAGAATGTTTTATTTTTTGACTTACTTTCAATTCTTCAGAAATAAGTTTTGTTGTTTTTGATGTGACTTAAAGTTCTCCTAACACTTGTTTAAGCTTCCTTTATAACACTCACAGAATAAGCAATAAATGTTAGCAGACAAAAAGTACGTGGTTTAATATGATTGCTCCTTTAAAATAACATTTATATATAGTTATTGCCTGTTTATTACAATAGATATCCCTTTTTTTCATTTATGGTACTAATAGAAGTTAATCTTTCAAGTATTTATCTTACTTAAAATAAGAGTGAATTTACAGGAAATATTAAGTAAAAAGTAGTTCAGGTGGCAATTGGTAGTGGAAAAATCATGATGAGGTACCAGAATGAGTGAAGTTTGGGAAACACTGAAGTAGGGGGAATATCAAGCCCAAGAATTAGGAAGTGAAATTGAATGGGCTGTTTTTATGTGTAGCTGGAAAGAAAGGAGGGATATTGGGTATTCCATGGAGGGTATTCTAGGGGATTTTGGATGATAATGCTGGAATAAGGTTGGTTGTAGAAGCTTTAAAGGGATTTATTCTTCAGCGGCTAGATAGCAGGGGGCTCAAAACGGTTCTGACCAGGAGCTGACTGTGGAAATCCATACTTTAGGGGGTTCCTCCTGGGCATAGTGTGCAGGAGGATTGGAGCATAGGGAACATGACGCCAAGAGAGCTCTTTGGAAATAGGTTTCAATAAGCTGAACATGAATAGATGAGGAGTGGTAGGAATTAAAATGGAAAAGAAGCAGGGGATGAAGGAGTCATTTGATTTAAAAAAAAAAAAAAAAAAAAAACCTGAATGATAATAATTACAGTGATGGCCAAGCTGCTCTTGAGTTTTTATTTATTTTATTTTATTTTTTTAACTTTTATTTTATGTACAGGGCTACACATGCAGGTTTGTTACATAGGTAAACTTATGTAATGGGGGTTTGTTGTACAGATTATTTCATCACCCAGGTTTTAAGCCTAGTACCCAATAGTTATTTATCTTGATCCTCTGCCTCCTCCCACCCACCACCCTTCAACTGGCCTCAATGTGTGCTGTTCCCCTCTATGTGTCCATGTGTTCTCATCATTTAACTCTCACTCATAAGTGAGAACATGCAGTATTTGGTTTTCTGTTTCTGTGTTATTTTGCTAAGGATAATGGCCTCGAGCTCCATCCATGTCCCTGCAAAATACATGATCTTGTTCTTTTTTATGGCTATGTAGTATTCCATGGTGTATATGTACCACATTTTCTTTATCCAGTCCATCATTGATGGGCTTCCATGTCTTTGCCATTGTGAATAGCGCTGCAATGATCATACGTGTGCATATGTCTTCATAATAGGATGATTCATATTCCTTTGGGTATATACCCAGTAATGAGATTGCTGGATCGAATGGTATTTCTGTCTTTAGGACTCCGAGGAATTGCCAGACTGTCTTCCACAATGGCTGAACTAATTTACACTCTCACCAACAGCATATAAGCATTCCTTTTTCTCTACAACTTCGCCAGCATCTGTTATTTTTTGACTTTTTAGTAATAGCCATTCTGACTGGTGTTAGATGATATCTCATTGTGGTTTTGATTTGTATTTCTTTAATGATCAGTGATGTTGAGCTTTTTTTCATATGATTGTTAGCCACATGTATGTCTTCTTTTGAAAAGAGAGCTTCCAAAGGGAAGGGTGGGCCACCATCTTTGCATTTTCCACGTCTTAGTTGTTCCAGCCTGCGGGCATTGGAGATGCCAAGTCGACCAAAGTGGAAGTGGTATCCCAGCACAGAACAGCTGCTCTATGAAAGCATGACCATGCAGCTTCTTTAAGCAGGTCCCCGATCTCATTTCTTTTCACTGGGTGGAACCTGCTAACCGGGCCCTCCAGCCACTCCCGCTAGTATTCTCCCATCTACAGAAATTTGAAAACTCCCTGGGCCAGAACTCTCAGAGGGAGGAGCGGGCTGCCATCTTTGTTGTTTGGGCATCTGGAGATTTTAAGCTTGGTGGTCTGAGAGAAGGACAGTAGCAGTGAAGGAAAAGAGAGGGAACTGTTTTCGTGGGGAAATGCAGCTTTGTATCTCAAATTGAGAGGAGAATGGACCTTCAAGCAGAAAAGGGAAACTAGGTTGTTAATCATGTGGGATTGGAATTCTGGAGCGCCATCAGGGAGGGCCAGATAAATGGAGGAAACAAATATGTTCCTTATTAAAATGACACCTAGCTCTGCTTTTCCTCCTGCCCCACTCAAGGTTCCAGGAGAAGAGAGCTGAAGAAAGAATCTTCAGGTACTCGGGAAGGCAGAGGAAGGGCATGCTGACTCTTTCCTCCCAGGTTTTATTTTCTCTTTGGGGTTTTCTCTTGGTTACTATGGCTACCACCTTGCCCAGAGATAAGAGGCTTCTTTATAGGGGCCTTCCTTAGAATAAACAAAAACATCTTCATCTCCAGCCAGAACAGACATCAGGTTTAATTTCCAGGAATGGTAGAAGAGTTTTGTATGTTCTCTATTTCCAGTGGGAAAACACCTAATTTAGATATTTCCCCATACATGTAATATGTAGTAGACACTTAAAGATAGATACTGCAAAGACTTATGTACTCACCTCCCAGTTTAAGAAATGAAATATTAAAGATTAAAATAAAACCCTCCTTAATCCTATTCTCTTTTCACCATCAGAGGTTACCACTATCCTATCTTTGTCAATATCTCTGCAGTGTATGTTATTATTCTTTTATTTGTTTTTTAAATGCTTTTATTCTTTCAACTGCTGTGTATGTGACGATATCCATAAACAGTCTATAATAATGTTTTGAATGTTTGAAAATTTTATGGAAACAATAAAGTATGCATTATTCATCTGCAACTTGCTCTTTTCTCTCTACATTACACTTTTAAGATTAATCTGTGTCTATTCTTGTCGCACAACTTATTTTCATGGCTGTATGGCATTTTGCTATCATAAGTAGTCTATAAAAATATTATATTACATTCCTATTTGTGTCCAAATGAACAATTACTCTAGTGAATATTTCCAGAAACTGATTTGCTGAACCATGGGCATGTGTATCTTCAACTTTATGAGATATTGAGAAATTGCTTTCCAAAACATTTATAACACATTATATTCCCAGCCAAAATAGGAGTTCCTGTTTCTATTCTCAACCCACTTGTTTATCTCAAATGTTCTAATCAAATAATCTTTCCAGATGTAACTGAAAGCCAGATGCTTGTGGTATCTGGGAGACTCAGATATGTTTGGAACACTCCCATTTTTAAAATACAGTGCAAAATTTGATCTGAAATCAACCTCTCTGTTTCTCAACCTGTGATGTTAAAGATTGACTTTTCCACAGACATTTACTTTAGTATTAATCGTATGACTTTTCCATTTAACAGGCATTTACTTTAGTATTAATCATATTAATCACAATAATGATAATGATAATATTGATAGTAACTATTAGTACCAATTGAGTACTCACTATATGCCAAATGCATTAATTATATTATATTGTTTAATTAATTTTGGGGAGGGGCAGATAATGCTATTATACCTCTTTTAGAGATGAAGAAACTGATTCCCAGGAATCCTTATGTTAATAGTTAGTAAATAGAGATTGTTCATCTATTCCATCTAGGACAGTTGAGAAATGATAGATGGGAGCAAACTGAGAAGAGAGACATCAAATTATTACAATCCTTAACTTTTAAAAGTTTAGACTCTAGTTACTATGTAAATAATATCAAAAGAACATACATACACACATAATAGGAGGGAGATATCAAATAAGTGCTATATTTGTACTGAGAATAATTTAGTTTTGCACAGGAAGATTGGAAAATGATTCTTATAGGTGACTAAACTTTAGTAAACCCTAGAGTCTTGACAGAGGAGATTAATGAGGCAAAAATTGGAGCCAGTAGTTCTTTAGAAAATATGGGAAAGTGGCAACTACAGAATATTTTTGAGAAAGTTAATTAATTTATTTAATAATTAATTAAACAAATAATTTTTGACCATCTATTGAGAGGTTCTGAGGCTACATTCTGGGATACAGCAGTGAACAAGCAAGATGCCATCCCTCCTCATTGATGGCAGTGCTAAAAGATGTACTTGGGGAAATGGGGGCAACAATATGAAAAGAAAAAGATTGAAAGGATAGGTCACATCCAATTTTGAAGGATTTTCAAATACCAGCCTAAGAAGTGTGCACGTTATTTCCTGAAGGCAGTGGGGAATCAATATGGGTCATGTGACATAAGTAGCACCATTCAATCATTTATTCAGTTAGCATGTATTTTACCTGTATTTTGGTTAGCACTGGGTACATAGGAATGAAAGAGGTTATAGTGCCATGAAAGTGACAAATACATATATAAAATTTATAATACAATGTAAGAACTATGCCAGAGGTTTGCACGGGACAGTGATGCCTAACCTAGGATGTGGATGTGCAGTGAGGAGAGAGAGGAGGACAGTGGAAGATATTCTAAGATGGTTTTTTGGGTAAAGAAATTTGCTTGAAAAAATCTGCCAACTTGATTTAGACATTTATAAAATAACATGTGTTTTGCTGATTTCAAAAGCGTTGCATATTCACTATAGAAAATCTATGAATCACAATTGTACTTACCAAGGATGCATACCTTTAAGGTTTGTGTGTGCATTAGTCTGTTCTCATGTTGCTATGAATAAATACTCAAGACTGGGTAATTTATAAAGAAAAGAGGCTTAATTGACTCACTGTTTTGCATGGCTGGGGAGGCCTGAGGAAACTTACAATTATGGCAGAAGGCACCTCTTCACAGGGTAACAGGAGAAAGAATGAGTGCCAGCAGGGAAAATGCCAGACACTTATAAAAGCATCAGATCTCATGAGAAGTCACTTACAATTACCAGAGTAGCATAGGGGAAACTACCCCCATGATTCAATTACCTCTCATCATGTTCCTCCCACAACACGTGGGGAGCATGAAGATTACAATTCAGTATGAGATTTGGGTGGGGACACAGCCAAAACCATATCATTTCACCCCTGGCCCAAATCTCATGTTCTCACATTTCAAAACACAATCATGTCTTTCCATTAGTCCCCCCGCAAAACCTTAACTCGTTCCAGCATTAACCCAAAAGTCCAAGTTCAAAGTCTCATCTAAGACAAGGAAAGTCCCTTCTCCCTGTGAGCCTGTAAAACAAAAAGCAAGTTAGTTACTCCCTAGACACAATGGGGGTACAGGCGTTAGTTAAATACACCCATTCGAAATGGGAAAAATTGGCCAAAACAAAGGGCCTGTAGGCCCCATGCAAGTCTGAAATCCAGTAGGGTAGTCATTAACCCATAAAGTTCCAGAATGATCTCATTTGACTCCATGTCTCACATCCAAGTCACACTGATGCAAGAGGTGGACTCCCATGGCCGTGGGCAGCTCTAGCCCTGTGGTTTTGCAGGGTACAGCCCACTTCTAAGCTGCTTTCACAGACTGGCATTAAGTGTTTGTGGCTTTTCCAGGCATATGGTACAAGATGTCAGTAGATCTACCATTCTTGGGTCTGGAGGACAGTAGCCCTCTTCTCACAGCTCCACTGGGCAGTGTCCCAGAGCAGACTATGTGTGGGGACTCCAATCCCACATTTCCCTTCTGCCCTGCCCCAGTAGAGGTTCTCCATGAGGGCCCCACCCCTGTGGCAAACTTCTGCCTGCATATCCAGGCATTTCCATACATCCTCTAAAATCTAAGCAGAGGTCCCCCAACCTCAATTCTTGACCTCTGCCCACCTGCAGGCTCAACACCATGTGTAAGCCACCAAGGCTTGGGGCTTGCAGTCTCTGGAGCAATGGCCTGAGCTGTACCTTGACCCCTTTTAGCCATGACTGAAGCTGAAGCAGCTGGAATACAGGGAACCATGTCCCAAAGCTGCATAGAGCAGAACAACCCTGGGCCCTGCCCACAGAACCATTTTTCCCTCATAGACCTCTGGGCCTGGGATGGGAGGGGCTTCCATGACATCTCTAACATTCCCTGGAGACATTTTTCCCATTGTCTTGGTGATTAACATTTGGCTCCTCATTACTTATGCAAATTTCTGCAGCAGGCTTGAATTTCTCCCCAGAAGATGAGTTTTTCTTTTTTATCGCATCATCAGATTACACATTTTCCAAACTTTAATGCATTGCTTTCTCTTGAATGCTTTGCCACTTAGAAATTTCTTCTGCTACATTCCCTAAATTATCTCTCTCAAGTTCAAAGTTCCACAGATCTCTAGGTCAGTGGCAGAATGCTGCCAGTCTCTTTGCTAAAGCATACCAAGAGTGACCTTTACTCTAGTTCCCTATGAGTACCTCATCTCCATCTGAGACCACCTCAGCTTCAACTTCATTGTCCATATTACTATCAGCATTTTGGTCAAAGCCATTCAGCAAGCCTCTTAAGGTGTTCCAAACTTTTTCACATTTTCTTCTCTTCTGAGCCCTCCAAGTCTCTAGGAAGTTCCAAACTTTCCCCCATTTTCCTGTCTTCTTCTGAGCCCTCCAAACTGTTCCAACCTCTGCCTGTTACCCAGTTTCAAAGTCGCTTTCACGTTTCAGGTATCCATATAGCAGCACCTCACTTATTTTACCAATTTACTGCATTAGTCCGTGTTTACACTGCTATGAAGAAATACCTGAGACTGGATAATTTATAAAAGAAAGATGTTTAATTGAGTCACAGTTCTGCATGCTGGGGAGGCCTCAGGAAACTTACAATCTTGGTGGAAGACACCTCTTTACAGAGCGACAGGAGAGAGAATGAATCCCAGCAGGGGAAATACCAGACTCTTATGAAAGCATCAGATCTCATGAGAAGTTACTCACTGTCATTAGAACAGCATGGGGGAAACTTCCCCCATGATTCAATTATCTCCCATAGGGTCCCTCCCATGACACATGGGGATTATGGGGATAACAATTCAAGATGAGATTTGGGTGGGAATACAGCCAAACCATATCAGTGTGTATATCCTGTTAACCTTTTAATGCCAATAATAGATATTATGAATGAATAATTTGTAAAAGTTATGTAATACTTTTAGTTCACTTACCTGGGTATTACACAATTTTGATATCTTTGTGTATTCTTCTATAATACAAGTTTAAACTTTGCTAATTTTTATGTCATAATTTAAACAATCCTTTATTCCTTTATTGGTGAAAATACTTGTTTTTTTTCTAATATTTGCTATTGTGAATAGCACCATGTTGCATATTGTTCAAAAATCCTAGGACATATCTGATTTATTTTAAAGATAAATTTCTAGAATTTGAATTATATGTCCTAACATATAAAAGTGTTTGATCATATTACAGAGGAGAAGGAAAATCCTTTTAAAAGATTTAAAAATAGGTTGAGCACAGTGGCTCATGCCTGTAATCCCAGCACTATGGGAGACAGAAGTGGGGGGATCACCTGAGGTCAGGAGTTTGAGACCAGGCTGGCCTGTATCTACTTAAAAAAAAATATTAACCAGACTTGGGGTGCCACATGCCTGCAATCCCAGCTACTTGGGAGGCTGAGGTAGGAGAATCGCTTGAACCCAGGAGTTGGAGGTTGCTGTGAGCCGAGACTGTGCAACTGCACTCCAACCTGGGTGACACAGCAAGACTCTGTATAAAAGACAAGAAAGAAGAAAGAAAGAAAGAAAGAAAGAAAGAAAGAAAGAAAGAAAGAAAGAAAGAAAGAAAGAAAGAAAGAAAGAAAGAGAGAGAGAGAAAGAGAGAGGGAGGGAGGGAGGGAGGGAGGAAGGAAGGAGGAAGGAAGGAAGGAAGGAAGGAAGGAAGGAAGGAAGGAGGGAAAGAAGGAAGGAAGAAAGAAAATTAACAAGGGATTGAATTGATGAAACTTGCATTTTAGAAAGATCAACCTGGGTGAGACAGCAAGACTTAGAAAGAAAGAAAGAAAGAAAGAAAGAAAGAAAGAAAGAAAGAAAGAAAGGGAAAGAAAGAAAGGAAGAAAGAAAGGAAGGAAGGAAGGAAGGAAGGAAGGAAGGAAGGAAGAAAGAAAGAAAGAAAGAAAGAAAGAAAGAAAGAAAGAAAGAAAGAGAGAGAGAGAGAGAGAGAGAAAGAAAGAAAGAAAGAAAGAAAGAAAGAAAGAAAGAAAGA